>NC_064572.1:43550246-43604465 GCF_937001465.1 Orcinus orca | reverse complement strand
ATCTTCTTCTTGGATCGATCCCTTGATCATTATGTAGTGTCCTTCTTTGTCTCTTCTAATAGTCTATTTTAAAGTCTATTTTGTCTGATATGAGAATTGCTACTCCAGCTTTCTTTTGGTTTCCATTTGCATGAAATGTCTTTTTCCATCCTCTTACTTTCAGTCTGTATATGTCTCTAGGTCTGAAGTGGGTCTCTTGTAGACAGCAAATATATGTGACTTGTTTTTGTATCCATTCAGCCAATCTGTGTCTTTTGGTGGGAGCATTTAGTCCATTTACATTTAAGGTAATTATCGATATGTATGTTCCTATTCCCATTTTCTTAATTGTTTTGGGTTCGTTATTGTAGGTCTTTTCCTTGTCTTGTGTTTCTTGCCTAAAGAAGTTCCTTTAGCAGTTATTGTAAAGCTGGTTTTGTGGTGCTGAACTCTCTCAGCTTTTGCTTGTCTGTAATGGTTTTAATTTCTCCATCAAATGTGAATGAGATCCTTGCTGGGTAGAGTAATCTTGGTTGCAGGTTTTTCTCCTTCATCACTTTAAATATGTCCTGCCAGTCCTTTCTGTCTTGCAGAGTTTATGCTGAGAGATCAGTTGTTAACCTTATGGGGATTCCCTTGTGTGTTATTTGTTGTTTTTCCCTTGCTGCTTTTAATATGTTTTGTTTGCATTTAATTTTTGACAGCTTGATTAATATGTGTCTTGGTGTATTTCTCCTTGGATTTATCCTGTATGGGACTCTCTGTGCTTCCTGGACTTGATTAACTATTTCCTTTCCCATATTAGGGAAGTTTTCAACTATAATCTCTTCAAATATTTTCTCAGTCCCTTTCTTTTTCTCTTCTTCTTCTGGAACCCCTATAATTCGAATGTTGGTGCGTTTAATGTTGTCCCAGAGGTCTCTGAGACTGTCCTCAGTTCTTTTCATTCTTTTTTCTTTATTCTGCTCTGCAGTAGTTATTTCCACTATTTTATCTTCCAGGTCACTTATCCGTTCTTCTGCCTCAGTTATTCTGCTATTGATTCCATTTAGAGTATTTTTAATTTCATTTATTGTGTTGTTCATCGTTGTTTGTTTCATCTTTGTTTCTTCTAGGTCCTTGTTAAATGTTTCTTGCATTTTGTCTATTCTATTTCCAAGATTTTGGATCATCTTTACTATCATTATTCTGAATTCTTTTTCAGGTAGACTGCCTCTTTCCTCTTCATTTGTTAGGTCTGGTGGGTTTTTATTTTGTTCCTTCATCTGCTGTGTGTTTTTCTGTCTTCTCATTTTGCTTATGTTACTGGGTTTGGGGTCTCCTTTTTGCAGGCTGCAGGTTCGTAGTTCCGTTGTGTTTGGTGCCTGTCCCCAGTGGCTAAGGTTGGTTCAGTGCGTTGTGTAGGCTTCCTGGTGAAGGGGACTAGTGCCTGTGTTCTGGTGGATGAGGCTGGATCTTGTCTTTCTGGTGGGCAGGTCCACGTCTGGTGGTGTGTTTTGGGGTGTCTGTGGACTTGTTATGATTTTAGGCAGCCTCTCTGCTAATGAGTGAGGCTGTGTTCCTGTCTTGCAAGTTGTTTGGCATAGGATGTCCAGCGCTGTAGCTTGCTGGTCGTTGAGTGAAGCTGGGTGCTGGTGTTGAGATGGAGATGTCTGGGAGATTTTCGCCATTTGATATTATGTGGAGCTGGGAGGTCTCTTGTGGACCAGTGTCCTGACGTTGGCTCTCCCACCTCAGAGACACGGCACTGACTCCTGGCTGCAGCACCAAGAGCCTTTCATCCACACGGCTCAGAATAAAAGGAAGAAAAAGTAGAAAGAAAGAATTAGTAGTAGCAGAGAGAGAGAGAGAGGGAGGGAGGGAGGGAGGGGGAGGTAGAGGGGAGGGGGAGAGGGAGAGAGAAAGAGAGAAAGGAAAGAACGAGAGAAAGAGAAAGAAAGAAAGAAGTGAGGGAGGGAGGAAGGAGGGAAGGAAGGAAAAAAGAAGATAAGATAAAATAAGATAAAATATAATAAAGTTATTAAAATAAAAAAATAATTATTAAGAAAAAAAGAAAAAAACGGACGTATACAATCCTAGGACAAATGGTGGAAGCGAAGCTATACAGACAAAATCTCACAGAGAAGCATACACATACACACTCACAAAAAGAGGAAAAGGGGAAAAAATCATAAATCTTGCTCTCAAAGTCCACCTCCTCAATTTGGGATGATTCGTTGTCTAAAGGAGGGAGGGAAGGAAGGAAGGAAAGAAAGAAAGAAGGTAAGGTAAAATAAGATAAAGTTATTAAAATAAAAAATATTTTAAAAAACGGACAGATAGAACCCTAGGACAAATGGTGGAAGCAAAGCTATACAGACAAAATCTCACAGAGAAGCATACACATGCACACTCACTATAAGAGGAAAAGGGGAAGAAATCATAAATCTTGCTCTCAAAGTCCACCTCCTTAATTTGGGATGATTCGTTGTCTATTCATGTATTCCACAGATGCAGGGTACATCAAGTTGATTGTGGAGATTTAATCCGCTGCTTCTGAGGCTGCTGGGAGAGATTTCCCTTTCTCTTCTTTGTTCTCACAGCTCCCAGGGGCTCAGCTTTGGATTTGGTCCTGCCTCGGCGTGTAGGTCACCGGAGGACATCTGTTTTTCGCTCAGACAGGACGGGGTTAAAGGAGCTGCTGTTTCGGGGGCTCTGGCTCAGCCAGGCCTGGGGGAGGGAGGGGCACGGAGTGCGGGGCGAGCCTGCAGCGGCAGAGGCCAGTGTGACGTTGCACCAGCCTGAGGTGTGCTGTGAGTTCTCTCGGGGGAGTGGTCCCTGGATCCCGGGACCCTGGCAGTGGCGGGCTGCACAGGCTCCCAGGAGGTGAGGTGTGGATAGTGACCTGTGCTCGCACACAGGCTTCTTGGTGGCGGCAGCAGCAGCCTTAGCGTCTCATGCCTGTCTCTGTTGTCCGCGCTTTTAGCCGCCGCTTGCGCCCGTCTCTGGAGCTCCTTTAAGCAGCGCTCTTAATCCCCTCTCCTCGCGCACCAGGAAACAAAGAGGGAAGAAAAAGTCTCTTGCCTCTTCGGCAGGTCCAGACTTTTCCCCGGACTCCCTCCCGGCTAGCCGTGGTCCACGAACCCCTTCAGGCTGTGTTCACGCCGCCAACCCCAGGCCTCTCCCGGTGCTCCGACCGAAGCCCGAGCCTCAACTCCCAGCCCCGCCCGCCCTGGCGCGTGAGCAGATAAGCCTCTCGGGCTGGTGAGTGCTGGTCGGCCCTGATCCTCTGTGCGGGAATCTCTCCGCTTTGCCCTCCGCACCCCTGTTGCTGCGCTCTCCTCCGCGGCCCCGAAGCTTCCCCCCCTCCGCCACCCGCAGTCTCCGCCCGAGAAGGGGCTTCCTAGTGTGTGGAAACCTTTCCTCCTTCACAGCTCCCTCCCACTGGTGCAGGTGCCGTCCCTATTCTTTTGTCTCTGTTGTTTCTTTTTTTTCTTTTGCCCTACCCAGGTACGTGGGGAGTTTCTTGCCTTTTGGGAGGTCTGAGGTCTTCTGCTAGCGTTCAGTAGGTGTTCTGTAGGAGTTGTTCCACGTGTAGATGTATTTCTGGTGTATCTGTGGGGAGGAAGGTGATCTCCGCGTCTTACTTTTCTGCCATCTTCCCGGAAGCCAAAGAACCAGTTTTTAGTTTCATGATCTTTGCTATTTTCTTCGTCTCTACTTATTTCTGCTCTGATCTTTATGATTTCTTTCCTTCTACTAACTTTGGGTTTTGTTTGTTCTCTCTCTAGTTGCTTTAGGTGTAAGTTTAGGTTATTTGAGATTTTTCTTGTTTCCCAAGGTAAGATTGTATTGCTATTAACTTCCCTCTTAGAACTGCTTTTGCTGCATCCCATGAGTTTTGGACCATCATGTTTTCATTGTCATTTGTCTCTAGGCATTTTTAAATTTCTTCTTTGATTTCTTCTGTGATCCCTTGGTTGTTTAGTAACATATTGTTCAGCCTTTATGTGTTTGTGTTTTTTACAGTTTTTATCCTGTAATTGATTTCTAATCTCATAGCATTGTGGTCGGAAAAGATGCTTGATATGATTTCAGTAGTCTTAAATTCACTGATTTGTGGCCCAAGATGTGATCTATCCAGGAGAATGTTCCATGTAGACTGCCTGGGTTTGAACCTTGACCCTGCCACATGCTGAGTGAACTTGGGCACATTCTGGAGCCTGCTGCCTCTCAGTTTGTTCATCTGGAAATTGGGAATGATGATGATGGTGATGATGATAACAATAATGGTAATATTCCCTAAGTTATCCAGCTGTCTGAGGATCAAATATGTTGATACATGTAAAGTGCTTAGAACATTCACCTGGTACCATGAGTGCCATGTCTCGGCCAGTTCAGCACACTTTCCTTGTGCACACACAAGTGCATGCACACACACACATATGCACACACAAGTCCCCATGCAGGTGTAGGCATGAACACTCACACACTCACACACACATGCATCCACACACTTCTCCCCAAAGCATTGATGGTGTCACTGGGTGCCTTCCTTGTGGGCATGTTTTCTAGAAGGGAGAAATCTCATCCCCCAGGTTCTATATACTTTGTCTTTAGGTTGAGCAGCATGAGAAGGAACATTGACTGAGTCCTGCTCTATGTCAGGCATTGTCTTAGGGACTGATGTATCTTATTTCAAAACAGCCATTGTGTGTGGGAAGCTACAGTAGGCAGTCATCCATCCTGCCACCCTCTCACCTGGCTGGCTCAGCACTCAGGTCTTGGGATGCCACCTGCCTGGGCTGCATCCCTCTGGGAGGACAGAACTGCCTGGACAGAATGGAGCTTTGATGTCATGCTCTGGCCCACCCCACAGCCGCCCTGCGGGGATGGTCTCTGAGTCAGAGATAGGGGGATGGCAGATGGCGGGCCTTCCAGAGTCCTTGTAGAGCTTAGGGCTGGGAGAAGTCTGTTTCTCCTTCACTATCACTGTGAGTTAGGGAGCTTCATGGATCTCCACTCCTTCCACTCTTTGCCTGGGCTGCCAGGAACCTCTTTGCCCAGTTGTGTATTTAGTTGTCACAGGTTTTCTGGGTCAAAAGTTCCTTTACCTTCTTGCTCTCTCCCTCTGTCCCTCATTTGCTTTCCTGTCCTCTATTAAATGTTTTGGATATTTTGCTTCCTAATTTTTTTTTTTTTTTGCAAATGTTATTGAGATATAGCAAATAGAAAGGTGAACAGAACACAGGTGTCACAAGTGTGTAGTTTAATGATTTTTCTCAAAGTGAACAAAGCTGGGTAAGTAGTGCCCAGGTCCAGAATCCGAGTATTACCAGCACCCCCGGGTCCCCTCAGGCTCCTTCCAGTCACTGACCCACCAAGGTAACTATGTTCTGACCTGGTTTTGCACTTTACATAAATGGAGTCATGCAGTGTACACTCTGGGTCTGGCTTCTGCTAGCAATTATGATTTTTTTTTTTCATTTTAGAAAATTTTGGTAAAAATAGGTCTGACATAAAATTTTAACCATTTTTAAGTGTACAATTCAGTGGCATTAAGTATATTCGTCATGTGCAATCATCACCATCATTCATCTCCAAAACGCTTTTCATCTTGTAAAACAGACTCTGTACCCATTAAACAATAACTGTCCATTCCATTGTCCTCCAATCCCTGACAGCCACCATTCTCCCTTCCGTCTCTATGAATTTGATTATTCTAAGTACCCATATAAGTGGAGTCATACAGTATTTTACTTGTTTTAGTGGACTGGCTTGTTTCACTCGGAAAAATGTCCTCAAGGTTTGTCCGTGTTATAGCATGTGTCAGAATTTCCTTCTTTTTATGGCTGAATAATATTCTGTTGTATGTATGTATCACATTTTGTTTACCCATCTATCCACTGATGGACACTTGGGTTGCTTCCGCCATTTGGATGTTGTGAATAATACTGTGAACATGGGTGTACATATGTCTGCTCAAGTCTCTGCTTTCACTTCTTTCAGGTATATAGAATTGCTGGATCATATGGTAACTGTGTTTTAAATTTTTTGACATGCCTCCATACTGTTTCCCACAGCGGCTGCACCATTTTACATTCCCATGAACAGGGCACAAGGGTTCCAATTTCTTGACATCCTCACCAACACGTTTTCTGTTTTTTGGATAGTAACCGTCCTCATGGGTGTGAGGTGGTTTTGTTTTTTTTTTTTTTTTTTTTTGCGGTACGCGGGCCTCTCACTGTTGTGGCCTCTCTCGTTGTGGAGCACAGGCTCCGGACGCGCAGGCTCAGCGGCCATGGCTCACGGGCCCAGCCGCTCCGCGGCATGTGGGATCCTCCCGGACCGGGGCACGAACCCGTGTCCCCTGCATCGGCAGGCGGACTCTCAACCACTGCGCCACCAGGGAAGCCCTGTGAGGTGGTTTTGATTTGCATTTCACTAATGATCAGTGATGCTGAGTTGTGATTCTGCTTTCTCATCATCTATCGTCTGTCTTTTTGCCTGAGCTGTGTCCCATCTGTTGTCATTGCTGTCCCATGCTCCACGGTATGAGTAGACCATGGCAATCGTGCTCATTCTGCCACTCATGGGCATTAGGTAGTTTCCCATTTGGAGGGATTGCAAGGGAGTGCCACTAAGAACATTCTAGAGTGCGTCTTTCGGTGGACATAGTGTTGGGTTTTTAAATGCAAGCCACTTCCATTTGGAGGTTAGTGTTGCATAAATAAACCAATCAATAAAATGCATAATGCGTGCTCCCTGAGGGCCCTCCCTGAAGGTCCTCAGGCTTGAACAAGCTCCACAGGCCAGGCCCCTGCCCGCTATGCCCTCCTGCCCCGTCCCAGCCGCCTGGTGCCTGCCCTCCCAGTTTCTAACCTGCTCCCTCACCGGGGAGCCACCCTTGGCCCTGACAGCACCCCCTGCCCTCTGTTGTCCCCAGCGCCCTCCCCCACCACCGAGCCGGCTAGCTGAGGGTGTGACCAGCTTCTCTCTGTGCCCAGGGGTCTTTGGGCAGCGCCTGGAGGACACAGTCCACCACGAGCGGAAGTATGGCCCGCGCCTGGCACCCCTGCTGGTGGAGCAGTGTGTGGACTTCATCCGGGAGCGCGGGCTCACCGAGGAGGGCCTCTTCCGCATGCCTGGCCAGGCCAACCTGGTGAGGGACCTGCAGGATTCCTTCGACTGTGGGGAGAAGCCGCTGTTTGACAGGTGAGCTCCCGGGAGGGGTGCAGATAGGGCCACCTGTCCATTCCCCTGCATAGCCTCCTCTCAGGATGCCAGCTGAGAGGCAGGGGTGCAGGATGGAGGATGGGATGGCGTCCTACACTGGCACGTGCCCGGCCAGCCCTGCCAATGGGCGGAGTGCGGGGCACAGAATCACTGCAGCAGCCCTGCATCTCGCTTAGGGGCGGATCCTGCCACCTCCACGTGGGCGGTATCCCCTGTGGATGCCCGCAAGCCCGCCCCGGCGCGAGCAGGGGAAGACCTCTGCTGGGCCAGCCAGGGCTCCAGGCCTTCTGCAGGGTCTGCCTCTTGGCTCTGCTTTCTTGGGATAACTTGCTCCCCAGGCTCCTTTGGTGCCAAGATGGAGGCGTGGCTCCAGCCCCACATTCTCACAGGTTTTGGGGGCGGGGGAGCAAGTCTCCTCCACCTGTCCTGGGCCAGTGCCCATCTTACCTCATCACTGGGGCTTACTGGGTCCTGGGCTCTACCCCGGGATAGTCAGCCTCACTTAAAGCCCAGGGGCTAAGAACGGGGGAGAGGTAGCTGTTTGGGGGCCTCTTCTCTCTGATGGTATCTCCATTATGGGGCAGTTTTTCATAGAAAATTCTTCCTGTATCAAGCCAGCCCTGGCCCCCATGGAGCTTCTGCCCGTTCTTCTCAGATCTGCCTTCACAGACGAGGGCCCCTCTGTTGCAGGATAGGTCCACAGGTTTCTGCTGGCAGCCCTGGCGTTTTCAGATCTTTTCCTCTCGGGGCAGAACACTTCCAGCCCCTCCAGCATCTGCCCAGACCCATCACCACAGCCAGGAGAGTCTGTCAAATCCTTTTTCACATGTGGAGCCTGGGACTGATCACCACTCCCCAGAGGGGGTCTACCCAGGAGGGCACAGGGGTTCCTTCATCTGGAGCCTCGTGAATTTCCATCTGATACTCTGAGCTTGTGGTTCATTATTTATAATCTCAGTGAGCTTGTGGTCCACTCTGAACCTCTGCCAGCCAAGCCTCTTCCATCCTGTGCCTGTGTGGCTGTGGGTTAGGGATGGAGATTGCTTCAAATAATGCTTCTTTGTGGTTCCTGGAAACTTGCTCTTGACATTGAGGTTTTTTAGAGAAGGGACCACGGCCCCAGTTGCCACTGACCCCACACCTTGAGCACTCCCCTGGCTGTGGATGACCACGGCCTCTCCTTTCTCTGCTCCCCCCGTCACTGGGAAGGTGCTGAGGAGCTGAGTGTGATGTGCTGGTGGGAAATCTGACGGAAGTGATGTGATCAGTAGCCAGAGGGACCCTCGGTTCCAGAACCAAGGAGAGGATTCTGGGGACAGGTGTGGGGTTGGGTGTCCTCTGTTTCAACAGGGCAACAATAGGGTGTGAGAGCAGGTGAGTGCACCTGGGAGGGCATGAGGGAGAAGAGAGGAAAGGGGACAACCTGAGAAGCCCCATCTTGGAGGATGGGCTGGAGGTGATCCCAGGAAGAGGAGTAGAAGTGTCCAGAGGGAGAGACAGGAGCCCAGGGAAGGCCTGCCCCACGCTGCTGAGAGGTCAGGAGTCAGGGCTGCAAGGCAGGGGAGTCTGAGGGCCTCTGCCTCTCCAGTGGGTATTTAGCAGGTGGGCCAGAAGGGGAGAGGATCCAGGCTGAGGCCTTCAGGAACCGCAGCTTGCACAGAGCATTTGTGCAGGGGGGGGCAAAGCCGAGGAAGGCACTCCAGGGAGCTGGGTTTGGTCCTGAGGCCCAGGAGGCCAGGCACAGTTTGAGTAGGGCGGCAGCCAGATCTGATTTTGTGTTTGCAGCCATCTCCCAAGTTGGCATCGGGCGGTAAGACAGTATATCTGGATCCCCAGGAGCTACCAAAAGTCCAGGTTCCAGGCCCCGCCCTCCCCACTCCTGTGGAATCAGACACACGAATGAGGAGTGGAAATCTGCATGTATAAAAGTCCCCAGTGACTCTGCTCAGCAACCAGATCTAGGGGCCAGTGGCCAAAGGGGACCCCCACGCCAGGGTGGGGGCAGAAGCAAGGGTGAGTGGCATGACGGGCACAGGGCAGACCCCCCCTTTGCACCTTCCAACCTCAACCTCTCAGCGTCTCTTCCCCCGCCCTCCCTCTCCCTCCCTGACCCCCTGCTTCCATCTGGAGCATCCCACACTAGCCCTGCCCTCAGTGCGTTTACAGACTTTTCTTCAATGGTCATATGCCCATTTTATGGATTAGAACCCAAGGCTGGGAGACCCCATGTAACTCACCCAAGATGCCCAGAGGTGGGCTCTGCCCAGCTGGATCCTGGCCTCTTTCCCAGAGCTCCTTGCCCTCCACCTACATTCCCCCCTCCAGGAAAGTTCCTCTCTTAGCCTGCTCACCCTTCCAGAACCATCCTGTTTCTCCCTCCTGTCATCCGACAGCCTCTCACCTAGGGTCTCCTCTCCCGTACCCACGCTTGCCCGTCCTCAGCCCCCTGAACACCGGGGCTCCACCCACCTTTCCAGGACCCTTCTCCACAGTGTTCCCTGCACTGCCACAGCTGGCCCGGGCTCTGAGTGCCTCTCCCTTCTGGAAGCTTCTCCCGGGGTATCTGACCCCATTCTCTCCCACTTCCTGGTATCTCCTCTGGCCCTGCATTGTGCCCACCCCCAACACAGGCGTCCCAAGGCTCCTCTTCTCCACTTCCTGACGAGATTGTCCCAGGGCTGCTCCCCTCACCCACACGCTGGCAGAGGCCATCCGGGACCGAGCTGGCTTGCTCCATGTGCATAGATACGCTCTGCACCGTGAACTCCGGCCTCCAGTCCTGCACTCGCTCCTCCATAGAGCCCCACCTGGCCTGGAAGCCGCAGTCACCACACCTGTCCCTTCCTGCCACCCTGGTCTCTAGTCCCTGGCCCGTAGCAGGTCTCCCAGCCCCGTCCGTGTTGTTGCCGAGCATCTCGAGGACGGTCTCCCCCATGCCCCACCTTGGTGGCTCTGGTGACTCTCGCAACAACTCTTCTTACATCACTTCGCACCCATCCATTGAGGGAGAGTGCTTGGTAGGTGTGGGGGAGTGGCCGTGAACAGGACAGACAACAGACAAGGCCCTGCCCTCACGTGGCCAGGACAGATGACAAATAAATGCACTCAGGGAACCAGCCCGGGTTCCCATCACCAAGCTCCCCTTGGCCTGGCCCACAGCACAGAGCAGGGCGTGCTCCTGGCTCCCAGAGCAGGCAGCCCGGCCCCCAGGGAGGTAGTGCCTGTTGACTGGGCTGGGATGGGAAAGATGGGCCAGGCTGTCGCGTGGAGAGTGGACTGTAGGGGAGCGAGGTGTAGGGGCCAGGAGACCACAGCTGTGTTCTGGATGGACATTGGTGTCGGTGGGGCTGAGGGGGTCTTTGGGAATGAAGAGATGCAGGGGAATGGCGGCATTACCAGATCCATCCTGCAGAGGGAGAAACTGAGGCTGGGGGTTATCTGCCTCACGGCGGGTTACCTGCTGTGCAACAGCGAGGGCAGAAGCTGATTTGGACCCCAGGGCAAGCTCTTGTCTCCAGCTGTTGCCCTCCTTGCTGGTGCACACTGTGCGCCTGCTCCTGGGAGAGGGAGTGGGACAGGTGACAACACCTGTCCTGAAAGGGCTCACAGGCTGGTGGGCACCCATTGTGCTGTGGGCTGCAAACATTCTCCTTGAGTGCTGGAGCTTGGGGCTGGACTCAGGCAGGTGTGTGTTGAAGGGGAGGGTCTGAGGGGAGTTTAGGGAGAAAGTGACCAGAAGCAGCCTTGGGTCAACTGTGGGGAGTGGGGAGAGAGGGAGGAAGTGAATTTCTAGGGAGGGAGAAAGAAGGTGAGGCGGTCAGGGCTGGGCCAAGCTCGCAGACGCAGAAGCACTGGAACCCGCGGGCAGCCAGGAGCCGCCAGGATGGGGCTTTGGGCAGGGACGCGGAGGCAGGGTGCGGAGGCAGGGTCTGCAGCATGGAGGGGCCACTCTGCGTCTACTTGCCCAGATCAGAAATGCTTCCACCTCCTCCATCGGGGGAGACATAACGGCTGGCCCTTGTCCGAAGGCCAGCAGCTGATCCTCCTGGCTTCCCATCCCTCCCTGCATCCTCCTGGGGCTCCTGCTCACACAGTGGCTGGCAGTGAACTCATGGGGTCCCCAGGTAGGAGAAGGGGCATTGGGCTCAAGGCTGGGTACTCACTGGGGACCTAAGCACCCAGGAAATGGATGGGTCAGCAGAGGAGGTGGCTGAGAGAAGGCACTGAAGGCCGTGGGCGGCAGCATGTCTGGCTGGAGAGGGGAGGTGGGGGCACAAATGGGGGCTGCTCCACTGGCCAGACGGAGAGCCACCAAGAGCCACCAGTCCTGAGGAAGGGAGGGGCTCTGGGTGCGTGAGTTTGAGGTGTATGTAGCCCTGTGGAACCCCAGAATTCCAAATGCCAGGGCGGAAGGGACCCCAGGGCTTGGCTCAGTGATGCCAGCCTTGGACGGCCAGGGCCAGGTGGCACCTTAACGGCACAGCCATGTTCTTTTGGTCCTAGGCCCATCTTTCCTGAGCACTTCCCATGAGGGAAATGCAGGTCCAGCGTTTAAATCCAGGGCCCTAGAAAAGCAGATGAAATACCTGGGGTCTAGCCCAGCCTGAGAGGCAAGCTTGGAGGAGGTGCCAAGACTGCAGTCCAGGACCTGAACCGAGAGTCCAAACAGGCCCAGGGCTGCCGCCCTCCACAGGGCCCACTTCAGCCCGGGCAGCTCCCAGCTATGAGCAGGAGACTGATGGCTGGGAGTGCACATACGGGGCTCTGGGGTGCTGGAAATGGGGCATCCATAGTGTGAATAGAAGCCCAGAAGCCAGGGAAAGAACCTGACCTCTGACCTGCCCAGCCCCTGGTGGCAGGTGCCCAGGGACAGCTGCCCTTTTTCAAGGGGCTCAGCAGCCCTGCGTGGTGGGCACCTTTGACACAGCCCTCCTGCTTCCGTTGGAGGGTGAGCCTGGGCAGAGGAGTAAGCTCAGGCTTGGGTCGAAGGACAGCTGTGCCCCTGGCTGCCTGCCTCCCCGGTGTGGAGCAGCTGCACGTCACCCTCCAGAGTACCCTGGGGCAGGCAGCAGGGCAGTGGAAGGGAGCCCTTCACGCTCACCTGTTCACCAGCCAGTCGTCACAGTGCACGCGCACACACACACGGACGTGAGAGCAGAGGCTGCCCCTGGTGGGGGTGGGCCGGGGTACTGGTCACTCCTGTGGTTCCCTGGCGCCCAGGCCTCACACTTATCCCTCTGCCTGCAGCACAACAGATGTGCACACGGTGGCCTCCCTGCTGAAGCTCTACCTGCGGGAGCTCCCCGAGCCTGTGGTCCCCTTCGCCAGGTATGAGGACTTCCTTAGCTGCGCCCAGCTGCTCACCAAGGACGAGGGGGAGGTTAGTGGCTCATGGGGACCCATCCTGGGGGGGTGGGCCTGCTAGTTGGTGGCGGGTATGTGGAGACAGGACTTTCTGTGACTCTTCGTGGCACACAGATCCTGCCGCCTGCTCTGTGTGTGTCGGGGGTGGTGCCCTGGAGCAGCATGCTCTGTGGGGGACAGGCCTAGACCTCCTAATCTGGGGAGGGCCGGAACATCCCACTGTGTGTGGAGGGCACGCTGGGGCGAGGTGCCTGGAGCATCCCCTCCCTGTGTGCGGCCCTCTGTCTCCTGGAGGGGCAGGTACTTCCTGAAGCAGGCCGTGTCCCAGCCGTGCCCCTGAGCACAGGGAGCTCAGGCTGGGCCACCACCCAGTAGGCACTGCTGCTCCATCACCTGCTCCCACAACCAACTCAGGCTGCCCAGGCCGGCCGTGGGGTTCAGAAACAACCAGACCTTTCATCTGTTTCTATCCCGCCGCCTCCCAAAAGAATTCGAGACTGCTCCCAGGACAGCACCCCCCCCCCCCCCGTAGTGCCCGCCTGCAGCCCTGGTGGGCTCCGGCTGGGGAAGGACTGTTTGCCCTCCCTCTGGCCGTGTGGGAGATGAGGGGTCTTTATCTGGCAAATATCTGTACCTTGATCAGTGAGCTGGCCCTGACATTCCTCTGTGGCCCTGCAGAGGCACATCCCTCACAATGGCTTCTCAAAAGTAAATCTGCTTCCCCCCAGAGGTCACAAGCCAGGGAAGTGGAAGTGGTGGTGCCCTCTGGTCACCTGGGGCCAGGCCCATGGGCTGTGGATGGAGGTCTGGACTCAGATTCTCACCCCCTACTCCCTCTAGTAAGAGAAGGACTGGGGCCTCCTTTCTGGTCTTTGAAATGCTGTTTTTCTCTCTCAATCCCAAGGGAACTCTGGAGTTGGCTAAACAAGTGAGCAGCCTTCCCCTGGTCAATTACAACCTGCTCAGATATATCTGCAAGTAAGTGACTAGGGGTGGGGCTTCCCTCCCCTGTGCTCTGGCTCCCTGCCCTTCAGGGGGGTCGGGGGGCCTGGGTCATGCATCCACTCACATGTCTGTCAAGCCAATGGGGAATATAGAAGAACACAGTCAGTCACTGCACTCATAGAGCTTACAGTCCTGAGCACATCATTCCTGAAGGAAAAGGATACAGCCTTTGTTCCTTCTGCCTCCTCTGTGTGCCTCTCACCATCCCCTCCCCATGGTCTGCCTCCTGACCACGACCTAGGCTTAGGGTGCCAAGCGAGGACATGCAGGGTGGCCTTCACCCAGCCCCGTGTCTGGGGGGATCTGGGCCTTCCTGGGCATCTGGCCCCACTGCAGGTGGGAGAATTATGTGTCCTTCCATGACAGGCCCTTGTCCCAGTGGCCTTTGCTTCTGACGGCCCTCTCAGATCTTAGGGGAAGCTCTGCCTTTTTCCAAGCCTGGCAGGGCAGCTGGCTGTGCTTAGCAGCTGTGGAAATGTGGGTGCAGCTGAGCATGGGGGCCAGGCAGCTCCCAGTAGATCTGGCATCAGGATTTGCTTCTCTGCCAACTGTCTCTTCCTTACATTGCAGGTTTCTGGATGAAGTTCAGTCCCACTCAGATGTCAACAAGATGAGCGTCCAGAACCTGGCAACCGTTTTTGGACCTAATATACTTCGGCCACAGATAGAAGACCCAGTGACCATCATGGAAGGTAATGGTGGGGGCGTGCGTGGTGCTCTGGGCTCACCTTGATCCTGGGCAAGTCCTCAGCATCCTCAACGCCAGGCCGGCAGGAAGGGGGGCTCCATCCCTGGGGATTAGGCAGCAGCCTCTCTGGACCTCCTCACCACCTCCTCCAGCGCCTCCTCCCCCATGGGGTCAGCTCTAAGAGGAAAAGGAGCTTTGCCCTGTGGATGGGGTCATAAGATGCAGTTAGAATGGTGAGAGAGGCTGGGGGGCGGGTGTGGAAAAGGTCAGCGCACTTGCCCTTGAACACACACAGATGTTTTTGCTTTACTAAAGTAATTTTCGATTAAGTAATTGTCACAGGCTTCTTCTGGATGTCAGAGCTTTTGCAAACCCTAGGAATATTCCGTTCTATAATGAAGACTAATAATGATTAAAAAAAATAGCAGCAACAGCAGCTGCTTTTAACATGCCCCGGCCTCTGCTAAGTACTTACTTCTACCACCGTATTTTAATCTTCACAAGCAGCCCGCGCTGTGGTTACTGCCCCCAGTTTACGGATGAGGAGACAGGCCAGGAGAGGCAAGGTGACTCTGTCAGCCCGACTTTTCAAAGGGCACAGGTGCAGGCTGGCATGGAAATGAGAGCCCTGCTTGGAGACCCCATGGAAGACTGTGCTGGCGGGGTGAGTGTGAGAGCCTAGCCGCTCACAGGCAGGAAACCCGCAGCCAGTCCCGGCTAAGCGCAGATGCTGGCGGAGACTCACACAGGACCCACCCGACGCCAGCTGGAGCCCACTGCCCCCGGCGCCAGGCAGGCTGAGGGCAGAGGGGCCATTCCTGTCGAGCGTGACCTAGGGGAGGGGCAGGGTGGGCTGTGGAGCTGTCCCTCGCCGCCCCCAGCCGAGGGCGTGACCATTGGGGTTGATGCTCTCGCTTGGCACGCCCTTGGCCTGACGGGCAGGTCTCCCCAGAGCTCCCGCCTACCAGGTTGTGCAAACGTCTGAGGGCAGATGCTCACCCCACTGACTTGCTGAGCTTCTGCCTCACCTACTTTTCTGGACTAAAGATTGTTTACTTAGTTTTCCCCACGATTCTCAGTTACTTCTAGTGGGAGGGTCCACCCAAGTACTTCACCCTCCTCATCACGCAGAAGCCTCCCCAGTCTCTGGTATTTGGTTGAGGACAAGAGAAGGGAACGAGGCAGCAGGATCGATACCATGGTCCCTCTGCACCGCCTCCCTTTCTCACTGACCCCTCCCCCCACCCCACAGCCTCAGGAACCGAGTCCCCACAGATGCCACAGGCTGCATCTCAGGGGCTGTGGCCTGGAGAAGAGGGATTGTGTGCATGTGTGGGGGGCTGTTCACGTTGGGGGGCAGCCGTGTACATCTGTGTGCACGGGGTTGTGTATGTGTGCCTACACGCACCTGTAAGACATCTCTACTCTGTGTCCCAGAGCCCTGTGCCTCCCAGAGTATGGACGGTCAGGCACGGCCACTGTGGGCAGCATATGGGGCAGCCGAGAGGGCCCTGCCATCCAGGTCCTGGCTTCCAGTCCCAGCCTGCCCTTGGCTCAGCCCGCAGCCTTAACAGGCCTTGTGCCTGCTCGTCCCCCCGCCAGCCGGGTGGAGTGGGTGCGAAGGGACAGTGCTGCTCTGTGCTCCAGGGCCCACACTGGAGGAGGGGGGTTCTTGGGTATGGTCCTTATGTCCCTGCCTGGATTTGGAGGGGGTGGTGGCCGTCCTTTCCTTTGGGGCGGCACGTGGCAAGCTCTCGTTGAGTCCTCACTTGAGGAGTAGCCTGGTTTGGGGCTACTATCAGGGCTGGGCACCCTGGGTTCGAGCTGCAGCTTCCCCGGACTGGTCTGGAGAGCCTGAACTGGAGGTATTCACAGCCAGGCTCTTCTTGTTCCTTCTTCCTGGCAGGCACTTCTCTGGTCCAGCACCTGATGACCGTCCTGATCCGCAGACACAGCCAGCTCTTCACTTCGAGGACCACGGAAGCGCCAGCCTCCCCACGTGGGAGCCCACCATGCACCGTGGGATGGGGCTCCGAGGAGGTCACCAGGGACAGCCAGGCAGAGCCCGGCAGCCCCAGTGCCCCTGGCCTGCCCTCGCACAGGGCCTCTTCTCTGGATGGGGCTGCCGTGGCGGCATTCTCTAGAACCTCTCCCACAGGCCTGGGTAGCCGAAGCAGCCCTGCTGCCACCCCTGGGAAGAAGGTGCAGACTCTGCCCAACTGGAGGTCTTCCTTCCGGCAGTCAGGGTCCCGGTCGGGGAGCCCGAAGGTGGGCACCTCATCCCTGGAGGTGCCCATCATCTCCGGAGGGAACTGGCTCATGAATGGGCTGTCCTCCCTGCGAGGCCACCGCCGGGCCTCATCGGGAGACCGGTTCAAGGACTCAGGCTCCGAGCAGAGACTCTCCACCTATGACAACGTGCCCCTGCCCAGCCCCTTTCCCAGCACGCCCAGCGTGGCCAGCATGCCATGGTCTGGGGCCTCCTCCTGCGAGGCCTCAGCCAGGGGCTCGGTCAGCAGCTGCACAGCGTGCAGGGCCAGTGACTCTTCTGCCTGCAGCTCCCTCCACACTGAGGGGGCCCTGGAGCCCTCCCCTGTCCCCAGCAGCAGCGAGGAGTGCAGATCCCCAGACCTGGACCACGGCCTGGACAGGGTGGGTGCCTGCATCAGCAGCAGTGAGCCCAGTGACCCAGGCAGCCCCACCCAGGACCTCGCCCACCGTACTGAGGCTCTCCAGGGCCTGGTCACGGAGCTCCGGGCAGAGCTGTGCCGGCAGAGGACTGAGTATGAGACAAGTGTGAAAAGGTAAAGGGCTGCAGCTGCTGGGTGAGTGTGAGGTGGGCGCTCCCTGGGCCGGGCAGGGCCCTTGCAGCCAGCCAGCTCACTGGGCACCGGTCCGGGCAGTCAGCCTCTGGCTCTGAAAGAAAGTCTCCTGGAGGCAGGGCTCAGAGCAGCCAGCGCCCAGGAGCCACCTTTCTGGGACAATGCCCACAGGACAGGGCTGGGAGTGGAGGGGTGGGGATCCTATGTCTGCGAAAGCTCAGGAGCTGAGGGGCTGGCATGCTGTCAGAGGCCTTTGATGGAGAGGCTCAGAGTGGTGGTCCCTCTGGGGCTCGCAGTCAGGGAGGAGGCAGGCCCCCAAGGTATGTCCTGTAGCACTGGGACTGGGGCAGGGCACGCGTGCACTGCAGGCCCCAGGCCAGCCTGGTTGACTGCCCATGGTTGGACCTGATGTAGAGTGAGGACTTCTTCTGGATCGAAATCCGATTTTCTCTGAGGAGGGAGCTGGCCTTGTCGAGCCAAGCCCTCCCTTCCGCTGGGTCACAGAGGACACCTCGTGCCACCTTTTTTAAAAATATATAAATTTATTTATTTATTTTTGTCTGTGTTGGGTCTTCGATGCTACCCACAGGCTTTCTCTAGTTGCCGTGAGCAGGGGCTACTCTTCATTGTGGTCCGCAGGCTTCTCATTGTGGTGGCTTCTTTTGTTGCGGAGCACAGGCTCTAGGTGCACAGGCTTCAGTAGTTGTGGCTTCGCCGGCTCTAGAGCGCAGGCCCAGTAGTTGTGGCACATGGGATTAGTTGCTCCGCGGCATGTGGGATCTTCCCAGACCAGGGCTCGAACCCGTGTCCCCTCCATTAGCAGGCGGATTCTTAATCACTGTGCCACCAGGGAAGTCCTTCGTGCCACCCTTTAAGGCTTGCAGGCTTGTTCACTGATGGGCCCTGGTTCCAGCCTCCCTGTGCAGAGGGCATTTTCCAGCTCTGAGGCCGAGTTCCCCAATTAAAATCACCAGCAAAGCCTACCCTGGACAGTGAGCGGTGCTTCCATCAGTATCTCAGACCCCTTAGCTCCTTTTGCCCAAGGCCTTGCACGCATCAGACCTATGAACCCATGTCCCACCCACTAGCAGGGGGCTTCATTGAGTTCTGAGTGCTTCCTCTTTCCATCAGACAGTGGAGGTGGAAGGGATTCATGCTTCTATTTCTGAGCCTGGGATTCCCACAGGGAGCTTGAATGGTAGCATTTGACCCTCTTGTTCTGCTGGCAGCTGTCTCCTGGGCACCTGGGGAGTGTCAGGTGTGTGCAGTCTCTGTGTTCACGGCAGGAAGATGGCAGGAAAGGGGCCGTGAGGGCAGCAGCCCCTCCATGGGGGAAGTCACAGCAGGCAATGTCAGAGCCAGGACTTGAAGGACCGATAGGACTGAGCTGAGCAAGGAGGAGAAAGGACACAGTGTGAGTAAAACTCCGGAGTTTAAAATTGTGGAGAAAACCCACAATGTAAGCACTGGGTTGGAATTTACCAGGCAGAGGTAATAAATACCAGGAGCTCCCTGCAGATTCACCGGAAGGTGATTACTGCTGAAGATGAGCTCAGAGTGTACAGGAAGGGTTACTCGGCAGACACTGTCTGAGGGCAGCCTCAGAGGGGGTCAGAATCAACATCTCACTTTCTCGGCTGTTCGTGGAGCTGACTTGAGCTTCTAGATCTTTCACCTTGGAGGCTGGGGTTCTCAGGGGAAATGCAGTATTGTTGCCTGGCAGGCTATGGGTTCGAGTTCCTGCCCCACTGTGTACTGGCAGAGTGTGGGCAAGCTCTGAAAGCGTGGCGGAGTCGGGGTGGGGCAGGCGGCAAGGCGTTTTGGCAGGAGTGATGCTTTGACTTTATTGCCAGTGAGATGTGAAGCTGCTGGAAGACCTGGAGGACTTGGGTCACTTTGATGAGGTGCACTGACTGCTGTGCTCAGGAGCGCTTGACGAGGCAGACAAAGACCAGTTAGGAGGCCATGGCCATCCAGGTCAGACCTGTGGCTGGCACGGACCTACGGGGCAGCAGACAAGGTGGGAGAAGCAGCCAGATTCTGAATGTGTTTGGGTTTTTCCAGGTGATCAGGTGTGGTGGTGAGAAAAAGAACTGACTTGAGACACACCATTTTTGTTTTGGCCGAGTATCTGGAAGAAGGTGGTCACTGAGCCGGGGAGACTGGGGCTATAGGAGCGTGACTTGGGGAAAGAGGGCAGGAGCTCAGCTGTGGGTCTGTTAGGCTGGAGATACTTATTAAGTTTCTGAGTGGACTTGAGGGAGATAAAGATTGAGGGTTGTCAGCACACTGAGTGCTCTAAGTGCTTCAAGTCTGAGGCTGGACAAGGTCCCTCAAGGAGTGGTGTGGAGGCTGTGCTCAGGAGCACCAAGGGGCAGGGAGGACCTGGCAAAGGAGGGCCCTGGACGGGAGGAGAAGCAGTGAAGGGGGCTCATGGGGGGCCTGCTGCCCCTGCCTTGGGGAGGGTCTTCTGACATTATGCACTGTGCTCTCCAGATGGGAGGATGGGGTGAAGGAAGGCTTTCTCCCTTCTCCATGCTTTTTTTTTTTTAATTGAAGTATAGTTAGTTTACAACATTGTGCTAATCTCTTCTGTACAGCAAAGTGATTCAGTTATACATATATTCTTTTTCATATTATTTTCCATTATGGTTTATCCCAGGATATTGACTATAGTTCCCTGTGCTATACAATAGAACCTCGTTGTCTACCCATCCTATATATATAATAGTTTGCATCTGCTAATCCTGAACTCCGAATCCATCCCTCTCCCCACTGCCACCCCTCCCCCTTGGCAACCACAAGTCCGTTCTCTGTCTATGAGTCTGTTTCATAGATAAGTTCATTTGTGTCATATTTTAGATTCCACATATAAGTGATATCATATGATATTTTTCTTTCTCTGATTTGCTTCACTTAGTATGATAATCTCTAGGTCCATCCATATTGCTGCAAATAGCATGATTTCATTCTTTTTTATGGCTGAGTAATATTCCATTGTATGTATGTACCACATCTTCTTTATTCATTCATCTGTTGATGGACATTTAGGTTGTTTCCATGTCTTGGCTATTGTAAATAGTGCTGCTATGAACATAGGGGTACATGTATCTTTTTGAATTAGAGTTTTGTCTGGCTATATGCCCAGGAGTGGGATTGCTGGATCATATGGCAACTCTATTTTTAGTTTTTTGAGGAACCTCCATACTGTTCTCCATGGTGGCTGCACCAACTTAACATTCCCACCAACAGTGTTAGAGGGTTCCCTTTTCTCCACACCCTCTTCAACATGTTATTTTTAGACTTTTTAGTGATGGCCATTCTGACCAGTGTGAGGTGCTACCTCATTGTACTTTTGATTTGCATTTCTAAGAATTAGTGATGATTATCTTTTCATGTGCCTATTGGCCATCTGTATGTCGTCTTTGGAGAAATGTCTATTTAGGTCTTCTGCCCATTTTTCAACTGGGTTGTTTGCTTTGTTGTTACTGAATTGTATGAGCTGTTTTGGAAATTAAGCCCTTGTCGGTCTCATCATTTGCAAGTATTTTCTCCCATTCCATAGGTTGTCTTTCCGTTTTGTTTGTGGTTCCCTTTGCTGTGCAAAAGCTTATAAGTTTGATTAGGTCGCATTTGTTTATTTTTGCTTTTATTTCTGTTGCCTGGGAGACTGACCTAAGAAAACATTGTCATGACTTATGTCAGAGAACGTTTTGCCTATGTTCTCTTCTAGGAGTTTTATTTATGGTGTCACGTCTTAGGTCTTTAATCCATTTTGAGTTTATTTTTGTGTATAGTGTGAGAGTGTGTTCTAACTTCACTGATTTGCATGAGGCTGTCCAACTTTCCCAACACCACTTGCTAAAGAAACTGTCTTTTCCCCATCGTATATTCTTGCCTCCTCTGTCGAGGGTTATTTGACCATAGGTGTGTGGGTTTACTTCCGGGCTCTTTATTCTGTTCCATTGATTCATATGTCTGTTTTTGTGCCAATACCATGCTATTTTGATTACTCTAGCTTTGTAATATTGCCTTAAGTCTGGGAGTGCTATGCCTCCTGCTTTGTTTTTTTTCCTCAGGATTGCTTTGGCAATTCTGGGCCTTTCACAGTTCCATATAAATTTTAGGATTATTTGTTCTAGTTCTGTGAAAAATGTCATGGGTAATTTGACAGGGATTGCATCAAATCTGTAGATTGCTTTGGGTAGTATGACCATTTTAACAATATTCTTCCAATCCAAGAGCATGGGATATCCTTCCATTTCTTTGAATCACCTTCAATTTCCTTTATTATTAATGTTTTGTAGTTCTCAGCATATAAGTCTTTCACCGCCTTGGTGAGATTTATTCGTAAGGTTTTTTGTTTTGTTTTTTTGGATGCAATTTTAAAGGGGATTGTTTGTTTCATTGTTAGTATAAAGAAATGCAACCAATTTCTATATGTTAATCTTGTATCCTGCTACCTTGCTGAATTCGTTTATCAGTTCTAGTAGTTTTTGTGTGGAGTCTTTAGGGTTTTTTTTTTTTTTTTCTTTTTGCAGTACGCGAGCCTCTCACTGTTGTGGCCTCTCCCGTTGCGGAGCACAGGCTCTGGACACGCAGGCTCAGCGGCCATGGCTCACAGGCCCAGCCGCTCTGCGGCATGTGGGATTTTCCCGGACCGGGGCATGAACCTGTGTCCTCTGCATCGGCAGGCGGACTCTCAACCACTGCGCCACTAGGGAGGCCCTAGGGTTTTCTATATATAGTATCATGTCATCTGCAAATAATAACTTTACCTCCTCTCTACCAATTTGAATACCTTTTATTTCTTTTCCTTGGCTGATTGCTGTGTCTAGGACTTGCAGTACTATATCGAAGTAGTGAAAGTGGGCATCCTTCTCTTCTTCCAGACTTTAGCCCTTCTCCATGCTCTGTGTTCAGTGGTTGAGGGTGAAGGCCCAGGCCTCATCCT
This sequence comes from Orcinus orca, assembly GCF_937001465.1. Lineage (NCBI taxonomy): Eukaryota > Metazoa > Chordata > Mammalia > Artiodactyla > Delphinidae > Orcinus > Orcinus orca. Next base: position 43,582,438 of record NC_064572.1, on the reverse strand, counting down.
GGATGGGGCAGGGAATGGATATTTGCTTCAGGTACACCATGTGCCAGGTGGTATGCTGTGCACACGTGGTCTCCTTGGTCCATCGTAGCTACAGTGCATAGGTGGAAGGCCGTCCCCTGCATTTTCAGGGTGAGACACCAGGGCTCAGTGAAGTTTGAGTCCTGCCCACAGTCATGTGTCTTGTAGTCAGGTCAGTTCCTAGGAGCCAGGCGCAGCAAGTCCCTCATGTCTCACAGGAGTGGGTCGTCTGGTTGAAAAGATAGATGTGTTAACCTCTACAGAGGCCTGAGGTGCAGCTCTGTGGTAGCAAAAAGGAGCACTAATGTGGGTTATATGCTGGGGAGGATCAAGAGAAGCTTCCCAGAGGCTGAGACATTTGGGCTCGGGTGTGAAGGCCGAGAGGGAACGGAAGATGAAGTGACAACCTGAATGGGGTTTCCTGTGAGTTGCTGCTGTCTCTGCCTGAAGCTCAAGGGGTCTCGTAGAAGAGCAAACATGAGGACAGTTTCCTGCTTCCCTCTCGGTGCAGGGCTCAGTCCTATTCTCTGCCAGATGGCAGTCCATCCCTCAGCAGGACAGCTGGCTGGGAGGGGAGGGTAAGTAAGTGGTCTTCGTATTTGAGTGAGGACTCAGGAAGGCCCCTGGCCTCTAGTGCCAAAGGCTGAGGGGGGAGGGTCTCGGGGATGAAGCCCAAGTGGCTTGGGGGAAAGCCCCAGGGTCTTGTGAGGAGATGCAGTCCGTGCGGCCTCACCCAGCACCGGGTCTGAGCCCGCACACATCCTTCCCCTGGTCCCAGGCCTTACCAGCTCCTTCGCCCCATCAAGTGTCTGCTGACAATGGAGTTTTCTTGGCAAACCCAGCAGGCCCAAGTCTAAAATGATGTCTTTCTTCTTGAATTTTAAGACTCGAAGAAGGTAGTGCCGACCTGAGGAAACGAATGTTACAGCTAGAAGAACAACTAGACCAGGAAAAGAAAAAGTACACAATGCTGGAAATAAAGCTGAGGAACTCGGAGCGGGCACGGGAGGACGCAGAGAAGAGGAACCAGCTGCTGCAGAAGGAAATGGAGGAGTTTTTTTCAACCCTGGGAAGCCTGACTGCTGGGGCAAAAGGTGCCAGAGCACCAAAGTAAAGGAGTGGGGAGAGTTCTGTGCTGCTGCTCAGCTTGCCTCGGGAGGAACCAGAGCCTCTGCAGCTTGGCCCTGGGCCTCAGTGGTGCCAGGAGGTCTGGTGCCAGCTGGAGAGAGCAGTCCTGACACCCCCTGTCGGGAGCCCGAGCCCTGCTCTGGAGCTGGATGCTGCTCTGACTGAGTAGGGTATGGCAGGTGTCAGGGGGGACAGTCCCGTAGCTGCCAAAACAGGTGGCACCTGGGATCTGAGTAGCTCACCAGGACCTTTTTGCATTCTTTATTAAATCTGCCCTGAAAGCATGATGCCTGGATGCCTGACTCCTTCATGGGCATGCAAAGTGAGGGTACCAACTGACCTCTCCTGTTTCTCGCAGGGTTGGGAGTCCTCAAGGTGTCCCATGGGTGGAATGGCGTGGGGCCTTCAGAAGTGGGGTGCAAAGGTCCCAGAGGAGCTGTTGCCATGGTCATTGAAGCTGGACTTAGCCACATGTCTGTGCTCTCAGCTCCATCTTCTGTGCTCTGGGCAGGATGGCTTACCTCACTGCTTGCTCCCTCTCTGAGCCACCTGGGCCTCTGCAGCTTGTGTCTGTCCTGGAATTCCTCTCAGGCCTTCCCCTGTAACCTGCTTTCCTTCCCTTGACTCTAGCTCTGCTCCAAAGCCAGAGCCTGTGAGTCAGAGCTCAGCAAGGGTGCTGCACTCCCTGCTTCTGCACCCCGGGAGTGTGCAGGGTGACAAGGTGTGCCTCTAAAGGAAAGGTGAGCCAAGGTGATAGGTAGTGCCTGTTCTCTGTCCTCCAGGTACAGACGCCTCAGACAGTGCCCATCTCCCTTGCAAATTCCCCTCGAGCTGGTGCTAACCCCTCTCCCTTCCCTGCCTGTTTACCTTCGTCCTCCAGTTCATCCTCAGACTTCAAGGCTCCACGGGGGTAAATCCTTCAAGAAAACCTTTCCGTGGCTGCTGCCACACACAGCCCAGGCCTGGGCCAGAGCTCCACAGGATGGGCCTTCAGGGGCACCAAAGAAGCCACCTCTAAGCAGAGAGGACTGGCCTCTGGGGCACAGGCAGTGCTAGCACCAGCATCACTTGCTCCTGCTCACGGTGTCCTTACCTATCACCCCTCACTACCCCCAGCCGTAAACTGCAGTGGTTTTGAGCAGAGTGGGGTCAACAGAGTGCCCCAATTTCCGACTATCGTCTCTGGAGAAGTCATTCAGGCCCAACCACCCACCTACCTCGAGTCAGGTATAAACTATCATGTGATAGCAATCCTCTAAATGCCAGGGTCTCAGTGCTCCCAGAAGTGCTGGCTCTGCACTCTAAGGTGCAAGCCTACAGGCCCAGGCCAACTAGTAACTCTAACAGTGGTGAGGCAGGCCAATGACTGGTCTGCTGCTGGGTCACTTTTGGCCTCACCAGCCAAGAGGACAAGTGGCTGCCGAGGGCCTTCAGCAGCATCAGCAGTCCGAGTTCTCTTGCAGAGCTCTGAGGGGTGGGACGAGTGGAGAGCACTACCTGCATCTGCTCCCAGGACCAGTGCCATCACAGCACTGGATGCTGGGTGACTAGCTTTCCCAGAAGGTGAAATATTGCCTTCCTCTGTTCAAGGAGAAAGAAAATAATACGAAGTGACTGATTCCTCACAACAACTCAGTAACAAAGGAATTAGCTGCATGCTCCCCATTCAGAGGAGAAACTGAGGCTAGGAGGAGATTGGTGGGAACCCCAGTGTATTTTATGGTCCTGAGTTCCCTCACCACAGCCCTGAAATTCTGCCGACTTTGACCTAGAGAGAAAATGCTGCCAGGCTATCAAAAGAGCAGAAAAGACCAAAGGGGTTTCACATGATGAAAGGGAGGCTGTCTTCTCTTAGCCATTAATAGTGGCAAAGCTCAGCTTCTGGCCAAGTCCTTGCCCCAAACCAGCTCATGAGCCGCATCTGCCACCTGCTGGCAAAACTAAGACCTGCAAATGTGATTTTTCTCTGAAAGTTAGTTGGCAATGAACGTCTACTGACATTCTGCCCTCCAATTTCCATTTAACAGCACCCTCCATTCTATCTGTAAAATGTACTGACTTCTGCCTGTAAAGCACGCTGAGCACTGAGACTGGGGGGCTCTGGCCCAGTACCCTGTACTCATCTGCTTCATTCTCCCCAGTTGAGTTGCATTTACAGAACCTGTCCCCAAACCTGTGGATTCAAGTTGTACCTATTGTAATGACATCATTTAATATTTGGTAAGCCGATGCAACTAGAGATTATCATGCTAAGTGAAGTAAGTCAGAAAGAGAAAGACAAATGTATGATATCACATATGGAATCTAAAATATGACACAAATGAACCTGTCTATGAAACAGAAACAGAATCACAGACATAGAGAACAGAGTGGTGGTTGCTGAGGGGGAGGGGGTTGGGGGAGGGATGGAGTGGGAGTTTGGGATTAGCAGATGCAAACTATTACATACAGAATGGATAAACAACAAGGTCCTACTGTCTAGCACAGGGAATTATATTCAATATCCTATGATAAACCATAATGGGAAAGAATATAAAAAAAGAATGTGTATGTGTGTGTGTGTGTGTGTGTATATATATATATATATACACACACACAACTGACTTTGCTGTACAGCAGTAATTAAAATAACATTGTACTTCAATTAAAAAAATACATTTGAGAATCTGATGAAGCCTATGGACCCTCTGAAGAAAAATAACCACATATACTAAAAATTCAGCTTTCAGAGACCTCTTGAAGCCTGTCACTAAATTCTGTAATCAGAGTTTAGAAATTAAGGGGTTAATAACAATAAATCCTTAAATTTTAAAATAATAAGTAAACCAATGAATTATAAATGTGAAAAGACAGGGAATCAATTTTTTGAAAACCTACATGAATGCTCTCAGTAAAGGCAACTTACTAAAAATTGTCAAATTATGGATGAATCAACCATGCAACAGTGGAAAATTGAAAATCTAGGATTCTGCTCCCAAATTACTTCAAAAGTGTTTTAAAATTTGTGTTCGACTCTAAAGAAAAACTGGAAATTTTAAGTCTCATACTGAAAAAAAGGGAGTTGGCTTATTTTAAAAGACTGGCAAATGTCCCTTTTTTAAGAAGTTAGAATACAGTTTTAGGGATGTGTGTGTATGAAAGAGAGGCAGAGACAGAAAAACAGAGGGAGAGATATTCTTTGTTTTACCTGGCTGGTGGAATAACAGACCAGGCATGAACTGTGTTCACTCCACACAGTAAACGGGCTTCAGAATGGAGTCCACATAACCAGGCTCCGTGATCTGTGGGCAATAAATGGTGTCAGTAACAATATCCCCCTCCTTTTGATGCAGGGCCCCAGCCCCCTGGAGAGTTCTCCCAGTATCCTACATAGTTCCATCACAAAGGGACAGCAAGACGTGGCAGCAGCGGTGGTGGAGTAACTGTCATATCTACTTAGCTGGGAGCTGTCTCACATGAGACACTGTCCCTTTGTGACAGAACTGAGACTGAAGGACAGGAAGGGGCAGTCATGCAACCAGACAGCCGCAGACAGAAGGAGAAGAGCTATAAAAGTTACATGAGTGCCAGCATCCTTGCTGGCATGGTGGGAGATGGACAGGGCTAGAATCAGGCAGGGGCCAGACCGTGTAGGGCCCTGTCTCCCATGGTAGAGCTATTTTTATTTGAAGGGATATAGGAAGGCATTCAAGTGCTTTAAATAAACAGACATGAATTGGCTTGCATTCAACAAGACTCCTTTGGCCCCTGGTGGACAGTGGATGAATTTGGGGGCAGGAGGGAGTAGCAGCAGGGAATTTAGTCAGGGAACTACTGGTGTGGTCCAGGCCAAGTGGAGTAGTGTTGACAGGCCAGAAGCTAGACAGTAATGGACTGAAGACTGAATGAGAGGTGAAGGGAAGACACTGTGCCCAGACCAGTCTTTCCAGAAGTGCCGATGTGAATGGGAGCAGAGAAATAGGGTGGTAAAGTGGAGGGGGCAAGGGAGAGCTTTTAAAGAAGGGGATTACTAGAGCATGCTTGTATGCTGCCAAGAATGATCCAGCAGAGAGGGAGAGACTGGTGAGGAAGAAAAGAAGGCAATAATGAGGAGAGGCAAGTCTGAAAAAAGATAAGGAAAGTGGAGGGGTTGGCTTCGGAGAGAGGAGATAGGAAGATGGAGGACGGGGACACAGTTGAGGTAGGTTTATGGAAATGCATACCGAACTCTTTGAGAAGTCCTGAAAAATGATGAACATGCTTACGTTTAGTTAGCAGCCCCAAATTTATTTGAACACAAAACGCTTTATTCACATATGATTTCTCAGGCAGTAGAACACAGTGGTTAGAGTGAAAACGGAGGCAGACTACCCAGATTCAAATCCTAGCCCCACTGCATTGTTGGCTGTGTAGCCCTGAGCAAGTTACTCAGCATCTCTGTGCCTCAGTTTGATCATATAATAGGAGGGGAGAGTAACAGTTCTTACCTCATAAAGTTGTTGTAAAAACTGTGAGCTCATACAGTCAAAGCACTTAAGTGCCTGGCATAGAGTAAGCTCTCCAAGAATATTGCTACTAATTCAATACAGAACTAGTGTTCAGTGCAACAAACTTGGGGCATCACTGCTAGGTATTGAGTCCTTGAAGGGTTTTAGGGAGGGCGGGGGCATGATAACCACTTTGGCAGCATGGTCTGTCCCTCCTCCACTTCCTCCTCCCTTTCTGGGCTCCATCAGCAGTCTCCTGGTACCTTCCCAGTTCCCTTCTTAACACCCTGGAGCATGACCTACCTCATTCTTTGCTGCACGCTGTCTCCCATTTGTCGCTGCTCCCGGTGGAGGATTTGGTATTTAGTTCTCCAAGGCAGCTGGTAACAAATGGACGGGCCATATCAGAATCATCTTGGGAAGCTTGTAGAAAAACCATCCCCCTCATAGTTCTATTTCTATATCAGAATCACCTTCTCCCTCTAAACCCTTCTGAGAAAACAGAGCCATAAAGAGTTTAGGCAACTTGCTGTAGGTGAGGCAACTAGTGTGAAGCCAGGATTCTACTTTAGGTATCTGGTGTCAGAGCACATGCTCACATTACTACAGTAATTTCATAGTGCTGTATGCAGTTTCCTTATGCCAGATTCTGAAGGCAGTGAATACTGGATTTCAGAGGATAGAAACGGTATAGAAGATAGTCCTAGTCATTAGCTTACCCAGACCAATACTGATTGAATGCCTACTTCCCAGTCATCGTGATCTAGGAGTAAGACAGGCTCTTCCATCCAAGGGATTCCAAGGCGAAGCATCAGTAGATTAGCACACAGGATGCCCTCACAGAACAAAAGGAAAAGACATACAGCACGTTGTTGTCTTGTATTCTCTGTGGAACAAAATGGGGAGTGCATGAACGAATAAATTAAAGGAAACATGCAATGGGGACATGAAATAAAAAGTCCTTGCAGAGAAAGTTTATCAGAGGAGAAATTATCAAACGTGGGCCTTCAGCAATGAGGATTTCAAATGGGCAAATGGCGGGAGTAATATGCACAAAGATGTAAAGTATATGCCATGGAGGAGGTTCAGCTGGAATGAGCTGAATGGCAGGAATGATATATGAAATAGAATCAAAACAAAGTTTAATTCTACTTCTCAGAAAAAACAACAGCAACAACCCTCAATACTGATTTTGAGGCATGTCTCTCAAGTGAGAATTATTCTTACCAACCACATGAAAATTGGGACTACTAGGGATGAAGAGGATGACTTGGGGGTCAGCATGTATATAAGTTCTCAGATGGGGGACCACACAAAATTCCTCCCTTTGTCTGCAACATTTCTCCATTATCTTAAACCATTTCTATTCCTTTCCAAGGCTAAAGTTAACAATTATATTTGCTTTACACTAATTATTTTGATAAAAGTACACGAAGTAGATCATTTCAGCAGCCCTGTGACAGACTATCTCCCATCCTGTGACAGATGCAGCAGCACCAGGCTCAGCAAAGCTGGAACCTGTCCAAGATCACCCACTCTCTCCATCTGGAACTCAGGCTGGATCCATAGGATTCAGTAGATCCCACCCTCTCCAGGACCTTGTCTCATCGAGGCACATGTGCTTTTAAATTCTCCCTTTTAACGTGTTCTGACCCCTCAGTCTACCCCTCAAGACATTGTCATGATTCTTTATATTTCCTGCCAACTTTCTGAAAGTACTGTTTTTACTACTGCTTCACTACTCACTCAATCCTCAGCAATCACAACTATGCCCCCACCTGTCCGGGTAACTCTAACAGTCTTATGTTACATCCAACAGGAATCCCCTATCTTTTCCCTCTGTCCACAAAATGACACTAGTGAAAATGGTGCACAGACCACACAAGGGGATGACGCAGACCTCACGAGGAAAGGGACTACAAGACTGGAGAGGTCTACAGGCAGTTAGGGAGCAATCTTTCCTTTCCTTCCACTCCTGAAATACTAAGTGGCAAGCGGATGCCATACCTGAAGTGTGTTCTGTCATGAACTGTGATGTACAAACTGTAGAATACACTGAATATATTTTCCCTGCACAATCTCTTGTGTGCTGACCAACTGGCCCCAAATGCTAATCTTGGCAACTTCACTTATGTTATGGCAATCTGAGTCCCCAATTTTCCATTCTCAATATGAACAAAGTATCTGGCTTCCCAGTCACCAATCTCCATGCCTCGTCTAACCAGACCTGATCCCACTGTCAGTGACCCTCATAGAACAAAGGTGTGATCATATTAACTCCTCTTTCTCACAAACCAGTAGTTCCTACTGCCTTTAAAATGATGACAATTTCTTCAAAACGTTTCAATTCTGATCTTCAACTTTTCAGTCTTATCTCCCATCACATTCTCTCTTTACATTCACACCCCGCCAGACCATTCCTCACTCCTTGCCTTTCTCTTTACCTGGGAATACCCTTCCTCTCCAAAAATGCCTTAAAAAATATGCCTCCTCTGCGAAACCCTCATTTCCTCTAATCAGTCCTTCCCTGTGTCCCTTCAGCATGGTCTTTGTTCCTCACACAACACTTAACTTCAATCAGGCTGCCTAGACTCTGAGTGTCATCCATTTTTAGATCACTCCTCACTTCCAGCTTCTAACATAGGGTCTTAGACATATATGCACACATTAATTGATGGAATTAAATGAAATATATTACTAACTACCAAAGCAGGAAAAGAGACAACAGGATGTTGTAAATAAAATATGTTAGAAGTCTAACTTTACAGAGCATATTTGAAGTATCTTTTAGTTTCAAATGAAGTCCAAAGACATATTGGTGTATTAGCTATAAAAGCTAAATAAAAAAATTTCAAACCATAAAACCAGTACAAATCAATTTTCATTCACATAAAGTCAATGGACCTTTTGAGGAGCAACAGTAAAATAAATGTAGTACCTCAATTAACAAGAATGCATTACTTACTCCATTTTATTTGGTGTCACTAGGGTATTATGGCTGGGTAGAAATTAAATTAACTCAACACTCCACACGGATGTCTGCTCTTGCCACCCAGTCTATCACTGGAGGCCTCTTCCTTGACTGTGATGAGGCAGAGAGCACCAGGTTGGCAATCACATCAGCTGATGGAGCAGCAGTGGTCAGGCAGAAGCTTGGCCCAGGCTATCCTCTCCTCAGAGCAGGGAAGCATGAATGCAGGCGAGGGGGGTGGGACCCTCATGGATATGAGCGTTATCTGGAGCAAGAGTGGAGCAAGATGGAGGAGTGTCACCACATGGAGACTGGGCACATGCAGCGACAGACCCTGACACCCACATAGCAGCCTGCCCAGTGTAGGCAAAGAGAACACCTGCATGGCAAAGCTGGAAATGCGCTCAGAGCTGAAATCCCTGGTTTGTTTTGAAACAGATCCTTTTAAAATACTTATTCTTGCCAAGTGGCCATGGTGGCTGCTCTCTCACATGGTTACAAAGAACTATAGGTTAAGGGCACTGAAGCAAATTCCCTTTTTAAAATAATGTTTCTCTAGCAAGTTCAAACACCAGAAAAGCAAGAGTAGGTAAACGAGAAAACCAGGGTGATAGTTTAGCCTCTTCACAGTTTGTATAAAATCCAAATCTAAGAGACCTGCCCTAGCACCCCTTTGATCTCAATCCATAGGAAATCTTAAAATTGCCCAGAAAAACTTTTTATCAAAAATTGATATTTTGTTTTCAATGAAAAACTCTTAATTTCATAATTTTCATATCACTTTTTTCTTTTTTATTTAAAATATTATAACCAATTAACATACTAGATAACATTGTTTACATTCCAGTGGTGCATGTTTAATGACTAGGGCATGAATGATTAAAAACCACAATAATTATCTCAGCATTCCCTACAAAGTGCCCCATTTGTTTTGTCTAGAGGAGGGGAGAGGAGAGGGAATGGAACACAGGGAAGAGAGAGGAAATGAAGAAGGAATGGCATCATATAGGGAGAAAAGCAAATGTCAATTATGATACTTGGGTTTCAGGTTTCAAAACCTGTTGAACAGGATAAACTATAGTGAGAAAATAGATGTCACAGTCCAGGTAGACAGCTAGTTCAGTTTAACTTCATCATTCAGCTAAAAGATTAAGAGCTTCTCAAAAATATACCAAATATCGGGCCTACAAAAGTAATTTATTTCTTCGTAAAATTTACTAAGATTTATTCCTTTTGTAAAATGTAAAGAATGGACTGATATCACGAGCAGGTTTCTACTTACAAAAACAGACAGTAATTATGTCCAACGAGCACATCTAACACCATACTCCAAGATACACAGTGAAAGATTTTACAGGTGAGTCTCTCTTACCGATGCAAGGTATATATTTTACATACTTACTGGTGTTGTGTCGACACTGGCTATGAAGTATTTAACACACATTTATAATTCACTCAGCGAAGATCTAACAGTAAGGGCAACCGCTTACTTGGGAAAGCATAGAAAATTAGTGTGAGGTAGTTCAATAAAAACCTAGTTTAATTTGTAAGTTATTATGAGAAAAAAACATTGTGCAAAACTAATCCACAGGTAGTATTTCTCAGAAGTTTCAGTAACAAAGAGAATCTAAATTAGAAATGGCCAGAATGTGTTACTCTTACTAGACTCTCCTTAAGAGCACTTAACTAAGAGCAGTTAGTTTGAAATTAATTAGGACTTTTGTTTTCCTTACCAGTTTTCTAATCGTACCCCAAACTACACATTTCTGCTTCAATGCCCTTATACATCTTCATCTTGCTTGCTATTAAGGAAAAATTAGTTTCCTCTGATTCGGGAAAAACCTAAGAGAGATCAGTAGAAACACAATGTACACTAAAATGTAAAGGATCCGGAGGCAACATTTAAGAGGTCTGCTAATGACAGAACAGTAGTGTTTGGTTTTTCTACCGGTAAGAGTTTACTGGGGTCATGGGGCATCATGCATTCACTCTACAGCTAATGTGTGACTAATGAACAACACTCACAAACAAACTACAACAGTATTTTTGAAAATAGACTATGTTTTTACCTCAAAATGTTGTACAGGCTTGTGCCTAGGCAACAATGAGTAGTTACATCTTCATAGTGTAGCACATACTGGCCGATAGTGTATACCAAGTCTTATCTGTAACCCCAAACGGCTTCACTTGCCTGCTGCTGATTTCACTATCAGATCATCCATGTCCTCTTCACCTTTACCTTTTTAGACAACACAGCAGGATTAGCATGGAACAAAATAATGAAAGGGCTTATGAGAAAGTCTGCTGCTTCACATATAATCAAGCTTCTTGATATCGTTAAGGGGTTTGTATGGTAGCCTTTTCACTTAAGAGGCTGGCATTTCTCTTAGGAAGTCTGGTGTGAATGCACTGTACCTTTACCAACTTGGAAGAGTGCATACCAGGAACAATCAGCAGCCGAGGGTGTGTAACAAAATGAGAACTGTTCAGCAAACAGTATGAAGAGTTGAGATGCTTTGTCTATGTCTATTATAATTAAGCAATCCCAACAACACAATCATTTAACAAATAGTTTATATTAGAGGGTAACAGAACAGTAACCAGGAAGAAATATGTAGAAAGAATTATTGTCTCTTTCCTAACCTATAAAGTTAAACAATATATCTTGGTCAAAGTAATTTTCTGACAGTAAGACCATGGGTATATTAAGTATATAAAGTTGAAAAAACAAAGTTATAAGATAAGCAAAGTGGCTTTACGTAAGTACTGCTTGACAGAAATCTTATTTGTAATTTCTTTAAAAAAATGTTTAAGATGTTTTTAAAGGTTCAAAAGTAAAATACAAAGAACTAGCACATTTTTAATTTAATACAGTTAAGAGAAGAGGGAAGGTTGTATTTAGCTATTGCATTTTTAAAAACCCAGGACAAGCAACACTTAGACTTTGTTTTCAGGATATAACAAGTATTTTAGTCTACATGACTAATAAGAGTTGATCTTCTCTGATCAACTGAAACATGCTGGTTGGCAAGTGGGAGCTGGCATTTACAACAAACAATACTGTAACAACACTTGGTTTTCCTTGCTTAACCAAAATCTGTATCAAGAGATGGCTTATCAGCGAGGAAACAGAAAATAAGGGAATCTTCTGAGAGCATGTCAGTTGTTAAAGTGCAATAGTGAAATAATCTATCCTATAGAAATAAAGCTAGTTAACTGTCAAACTAATAAAAACTAGGAACACACTCATGCTCAAATTTCTTCTGAAATTGTAAATCCAATCCTGTTTCTACAATTCAAAAGGTGTTATAGTCTTAAAACTTTAATTTGCCTAATTAATGCACCCTGTCATATCAGTAGAAAAGGGATTAATAAAAAGGCTGCCAACTTCAAAAGAGGCTAGAAATCACTTTAAACCATCAAAGACAAACTTACTATTTCAAAGCATATAAAATGGCTATTAATGTATTTTAATCCTAAATATTGCACATTAACAATGACCTAAAATACCTTACTCAAAACGAATTTTGCACTGAATATATGAATAACATGCCAAGTGGACTTTCAGACGCTGCACGTTGAGCCGCACCAGTTCTTGCTCCTGCTGGTCATTAATTCCATTGGGCTTTCTGCCTAGAACCTTTAGCTTACTTAAGTATGCATTTCCCAGTTCATTACATGAAATGCCTCTTGTTCCAAAAATAACAAAAAGTGCCTGGGGCATTACAGACAACGTATTTCAGATATAATGAGACTTCAATGACATTTTACTTAAGAAAAATTCAGTTATAGAGAAATAATTCTGCAGATATAAAATGTAAACAGTTAACATACAACTGTCAGGAGCAGCACCATTCTTACACTGTTCAACATCCACATTGTGTGTTTTATTGAAAATCAGGTATAAAAAAATTAAAGACTCAGACTAAATAACCACCAATTATGCCTGCTCTACTCAATGTGAAGAAACAGTCCTTAGAAAATGATATCCTATATATGGCTGTGTGCTACTATTTTCAGATGAACGGTATATTGCTCATTTTATACATCACCTACAGAAATCTAAGTAGGCTTTGGAACCTCCCAACAGCTAGTATAAATATGATTATGCCACAGGTAGAATCAAATGGCCAGAAACACCCTGAGAACTGGTGCTCAACTGACTGACACTCTAGAAACCAAATAGGTCCAAGGGCCCGAGGCTGCAGGAAAGAGAAAGACCAGACTCTAAATCATTGCTGGGACCTACAGCCTGAGTAGATTAACTCAGTGTATATAAAAACAGGCTCATAGCTAGTAAAGGTGAACCATCTGTTTATTTCCATTGAAATGTATTATTCATGAAGTAGCCTCTTGACTTTACGTGATCATAAGCTTTGAGCATGCCACAAATTTGCAGAAAACACCATATTCTCTTACTTTTGGTGGGTAGGATGGGGGATAGGAGGGTGGTGGTAGATGCCCAACATCTTCAAAGACATGCTCTGAGTTATTCTACCATTTAGATGATGGGGCTTTTGCCAAAATTCATGTAGGATTACCTACCAATTGTTGTAACTAAATTAGAATTGGCAAGTAGCAAATATTGGAGGTTTTTTTTTTAACACGTTCATCATTTACAGTAGTTATTCCTGAATATAACTGGCTACAGGTTATTTTCCCTCACTCCTCTGGGGTTATTTCATTGATAAGCACATAACCCTAAAGGATAGCATCATGAACAAAACATCTGAATAAATTCTAATAAAAAAAACTATAAAAATCTTAAATAATTCATGATATAGGCAAGTCACCACATAATAGTTGCTTTGATAAACAAAATCTTACAAATTCAGTAAAAAAAAAAAAATCAGCAGCATAAGATAAAGCAAATATGCAAAAATTTTAAACCATGATAAAATAATTAGGTTTACATTATACAGTTAATTACAGCAAAAATACAGTTTTGTTGCTGTTTTAAAACACAACTTAAGTTTTAAATTACATCACTTGAAATTAAGAAAAAAACTACTTTACTACAAAATGAATTCTATGTTTTTGAAAAATCACTCAAAAATAAGACCACTGAATTGTTTTCAAAGTAGTTCTATCAATGACTAAACAACTCCCCATCCCTCCCACCCCCACAAGGCCCAAGTAGTCATCTACAGCAGCCCAGAGGTCCAGCTGATGCTTCTAGACTGCTGTCTGTATCCGAGGCCAAAGTCGGATCTGTTGACATTGAAGACACATCATTGACAGACGATGATGACGATGGATGCTGAGAGCCATTGATCACTGCTGCACCTGTGCTATGAGAAACAAAACAGCAAATCAGTTGCAGACAGAGTTGCAGACCGAGCTACTTGTACTGTACTGACCACCTCTAGTGGTCAATAATTTTTCTTTTGGTTTTAAAAGGCTCACTAAAAATAATCACAAGTGATATTCAACACAACACTAACAAACACTTTTCACTGCTAGCTACGAGGTAAGAATTCTGAAAACGTCTGGTAACCTGTCCTTTCTACTAATTTGTTTTTCATTTTCAGTTCAGGACAAGAATTATTAAGTCCAAGCTATAGTTAGAAATGGTCCTACGGCAAGACTCATGAATTGGCTTCAGACTGTGTGTGAATAACACTTAATAATACATGCAAAACTGTCTGCATTGCATTTTGTTGGAGAGAGGATCTCAAAGGAATGTATGACTCAAAGAGTTAAAGACTACTGCCCTAATAAATGTAAATTGGTGCAGCCACTGTGGAAAACAGTATGGAGGTTCCTCAAAAAACTAAAAAGAGAATTGCCATATGATCCAGCAATCCCACTCTTGGGCATATATCCAGACAAAAACTATACTTTGAAAAGATACATATACCCCAATGTTCACTGAAGCGCTATTTAAACAGCCAAAACATGGAAGCAACCTATATGTCCAATGACAGATGAATGGATAATGAAGATGTGGTACATATATACAATGGAATACTACTCAGCCATAAAAATATAACAAAATAATGCCATTTGCAGCAACACGGATGGACCTAGAGATTACCATACTAAGTGAAGTAAGTCAGAAAGAGAAAGACAAATAACATATGATATCACTTATATGTGGAATCTAAAATATGACACAAATGAACTTATCTATGAAACAGAAACAGACTTACATAGAGAACAGACTTATGGTTGCCAAGCAGGAGGGGGTGGTGGGGGAGGGATGGATTGGGAGTTTGGGATTAGCAGATGCGAACTATTGTATATATGTATAACTGAATCACTTTGCTGTACACCAGAAACTAATGTAATGTTGTAAATCAACTATACTTCAATAAAATAAATTTTAAAAAAAACTACTGCCCTACAAAAAAAATGCTCTATGATATCTTCTCACTGTAAAGTCCAAACAATCCTTCTGGTACATCTTGTTTTTAAGCAAAAGCCAAGACGAAGATTAAAATCATTTTAATTCAATGGATCCTCAGTTCAACCGCCCCATTTGGTTACGTGACTTGCCGAGCCACGCAAGTGCCCCAGTTAGGTAAACTCAAGTCTTGTTATTTCAGTTCTAATAAGTACTTGGTAAATGCAAATACAGACTTATTAAACACGAAAGTACAGGGAGACTGTTTCCTTTACCAAAAGTATAGCCTAACAAGCATTTCCTGGATTTTAAAAAGCAACAGGAATACTTAACCTATAGAAAAATCCTCTCAAGGGGGTTGGGTCAGGAAGGGAAGGAAATGACACCGTGGGGTTGGGAAAAGGTAAAGGTGATTCATGCACTAGGTAAGTGCTTTTGAACTACATGAGCACTAAATAAGAGTCTTTTCAAATTTGAGTATATTAAATAACGCAAGTTATACAAAAATTCCTAAGAACACATTCATGGAATAAAAACCAATGGTTTTCAAACTGAGCAATAAGAATAGGGGTGAGTTTCAGGGACCCAATGATGTTAAAACTAAGCAGGTTGAAAACCACTGTTCCAGAACGCAGCACCTCATTGTTTGAAATTATCCCTCCTTTGTGTCCAATGACAAGCAATAAAAACACTTAAATATGAAAGGTCCTCTGAGAGCTTGTCTTCAAATCTAACAATGAAATAGCTAGGGAATGGGAATAGGCAAATCTTTAGGGCAGTGGGGCAGGGACTGGGAAACAGAAAGGAATGGAACCACAAGGGATAGAGCAGGTGATGGGAGGTACACTGGGAAAGAAAAGCAGACTGGGTACTTCAGGCCTAATAGAGAGGAAAAGGAGAAATGTGATAACCTTCTAGACCCAAGAACCCATTAGGCTCCCAGCCAGAGTGAAATGAAGATACTAAACTTTTAAAAGTTCAATTGGTACACTACAGAATGCACCTTTTCTGACTAAAGAGTATACAACATTATGGCTAGCTTCAAAGACCTGTACTGAAACATTCAAATCATAAAAGGGTTCTATATACTTTTTCATGCCTCTACTTCTTTATCCAAATTTTATTTCATCCAAATTTTTTAATCTAATAAAAATCATTTTTTTCTCTTGAATTGATTTTTATTTAAACATCTTTATTGGAGTATAATTGCTTTACAATGTTGTGTTTTAAATGCACCATAATTAAACAGTTAACTTTTTAATCTGAAAATCAAATACCTAAGGAAAAAAAAACTTGTTTACTTCTGACCTTTAAAGTAATATATTGGGTTGGCCAAAAAGTTCATTCGGGTTTTCCCGTAAGTTACAGAAAAACCCAAACGAACTTTTGGGCCAAGCCAATAGTAAATTCTCAATATCCGGACAGCAATAATACGGAAAAATCTTTAATTTCAGATATCTGGGTCATTTCCCTCTCAGTGACTCTACACACTCAAAGGTATGCAAACTCATTTTAGTATTAGCCAACCCAAAATAAAGATAAGAGGCAATCCAGAGGGAAAAATATTTACTTTTTAAAATCAAGTCGAAATGGTATTGTGATTATCTGATATTCTGAGTCATCAAATACTTATCTTCTGTTTTTGCATATATTCAAGAACTGAATATTTTTATAACAGATTAATTTACTAACACTCTTCTTTGCCAGCTATAACTGAGAATCCAGAAAATGTCTAGAAACTTGCAGTCCTGTCCTTTCCACTGACTTATTTTGTAACCATAGTTTAGTGTTGTCTAGGATTCAAATTTTTCACTTATAAATTAAGAACAAACACAACTGCTCTATCTATCTCATGAGATTATTAAGTTTACTCAAACATTTGACACTTAGGATGTGCCATCACTAGGACAGTATGCTAAAGTATAAAACCTCCCTAAAAATGGACTTTTCAAATTCCATTCAAGCCTCCATCATGAACAATTCACTTATATGACTACTGTATATCAATACAAAGCTAATTAACTGAGTTATTAAAGCATTTATAAGATAGCTTTTGTTACAGCTAATTGTAGGTAAAAAGCTGTTGAAACCAATTTATGTTTTCAAGAGGATCTATATTAAAATTTGGAAGACTGCATTCTTGATCAAGGTTTAAAAAACAAAGAATTAAAAGAACTCAAAATATAACCAAAAATGTCATAGGAAGCTACAAAAATTATTTAAACAAATATATGTTTATAGTACAACAAAATGGGCACCTGAAACTATACCTATATATCTTACTTCATTGATGCTAAATATGATATCCTTTTTTTTCTTAGAATGTATAAGAATTTTAGAAGGATTAAAATGGCATAGTTTCACGCAAATTCAAGACCTACCTGTTGAAACCTTACTCAGCCTTCAAGGCTCAGCTCAAATTTAATCTCTTCCCTAAAACTGCCCTATTCTCTGTTGCCAGCCATATGGGATGCTGGAAAAACCACGCCCTCTGAAGTTACTGATAAGCATGGCTTCAAGTATTGCTTTTCTACACAAAAGATTTGTAGTCTTATATCATTTAATTTTTCTAAACTTGTTTCCTCATCTGTAAAATGTGCACAACAACCCCTTCCTCAGGGTTCTGGGGGGCTGAATGAAACAAAGTACAAAAACTATCAGTGTCTGTCATGTAGTATGTACTTAATATGTACATGTTACCTGTCATTTAACTTTTCCTTTAAATTCTTTATGCTTTAACAAGTACTAAAATTTAATATAAGATGAGCTTATGATAAAAGAAAATGTTTAACTCCTGCAAACCAATGTTCTTAAGAGCTAGAATACCTTCTGACAGCAGTTTTAATGCTACTGCCTTAAACAAATCAAAAATACCAAAATGAGAAAGAGGTATCATGTACAAAATTGGCATCCCGTACAGAATTTTGCCATGAAGTTTTAGTTTATTTATCCAAAGTAAGGACTGTTAAATCACAGAAAGGTAAATATATTGAATTGTGATAAATTTCTTCTTTAAAGACAACAATGCCAACAACCACCAAAAAATGTTTTAAATTTCTGTTCTTCAATGGGATGTCAGTATCAAAGAAAAAGATCTGCATTTTATGAAGTCAGTTACTGATATACTAGTACAATGTACTGATAGAACAGTGTACCAATGCTTTCGAATTTACCACAGAAATTGTATTCCTTATAGTTAATAAACTTTTAATACTAATGGTACTAAATATGGAAAGAACTGAAGGTTTCAGGCCACTGAAGACTACAACACAAGAAGTAAACTGTAATCTTAACTAAGCTTATATTGTAACCAACCTAAAGGAGAGGGTTGCCCCCGTATAACTCCATTCTTGGTTCTCTCCTCCAAGTCCATAACTTCTTTGTATATCAATTCTGAAAAAGAGGTGAACAAAAACTTTTCAAAGTCTGAGAGGCAATCTCCCAAGATATGTATGTTTTAAGTAAAAAATTTTTGCACACTCTAAGTACTTCGAATGGTGTTCTTGCAATGGCAGAGGGTCCAGAAGTGTCAGCCTAAGATTCAAAGGTGTTAATAACAATTTCTTGATCCTCAACCATGAATTATATTGAAAGAAGCAAAGTCTCTGCTGTAATATTCCAGAAGTTGGATTAAGATAGAGCTGGGGTTAGAAGCTTTATCTTTTTTACTCCACCAACACTTTGTACTATACCATATCATTCTGTACAGCAAATGCTAATTTAATTCTCTCAGTAAGGGCTTGAATCAAATTTGTCTTTAACTTCTATTTCCTGAGCCCTGGCATTGTACCTGGTACACTGTAGGTACTTACCCAGATATCTGTTAAAAGATTTAAATGCAAGAGTATGTGGAACCTTCTTTAATCAGAATAGAATATAAATATATTTTTATTAAAGGAAAAGAATCAGGTAACTATACTTTAACTCCTTCTGAGTTGAAGCATGGCATGCTATGACTGTCAAGAATTTCTTCATGAGAATCTTGGTCTTTAACTAGGCTTCTGGACAGTGGGTGGACTGCTGGGAGGACTACTCCAACTGAAGAGTAACACCAGATCCTGCCCTGCAGTGTACGTGCCTCCTGCCCTGTATTCTTCTACATGATCCTGATGTCAAGTGTGATGTGCCTTATGAGTCTGAATGCTGACTTAAGAAGAACCTTCTGGTGGATGCTAACATTGCCATTATTCATCATCATCTCTGGGTCATAAAATCCTTTGAGAATTGTATAAAAGCAATGAACCCTCTTCTGAGAAAAATGTATAAACAAAAATTGTTGCACAGAATTTCAAGGAGTCTGTAATTCTTTACATTAAACTTTCAATTAATGATTTCTGATCACAGGGTATGGCAACATTTATGTTGATAATAAGGTAAAACAAGTGGATATGTTGGGATGAACAAGAGCTGGAGACGCCTAAGTTTGCTTGCGATGGTAACCTACTTGGGCTGGGAAGAAGAAAAATAGCAAGTCTTGATAGAGGAAAGAATGGGAGATGCTTTTCTTTAAAGAAACAAAAAGGAATGATAAGCATTCCGGATAGGAGGATTAAAAAGAGAGAGAAAATACTCCTTTGTAAAATGGGACTGAGGCAGAAGAACCAAAGCTAATCAGGAGTACTAACTAGACAAAGCAATCTGTAGTTAATGGCTTTGGCAATGAATTTTTCTGTTATGATGCTAAAATTCTTAAGCAGATCTTGAAAAAGGGAGTTTGTAGGTAATTACTAAACGGCATTTGGGGCTAGGAGAAAAAGATACAGAATAAAGATAAACATGCTTACAGTAATCAAAAATCCCAGATATAACCATATACAAATGAAAATACAATGTTTCACTGATTTTAAGATGTACTTTTTTCACAGTTTAATATCTTTGAAACTGGGTTGCATCTATAATCAGTCGTGCAGTACAACTGGCATTGTTTCTTCTTTCTTAGTGGTACATACTAGTGTGTTTTACAATTGGTGGCCTATTAAGATTCCATGAAATACCATAAATGTTTACTGTAAATGTAATGATATATAAAAATATCATGTTAGATACTTTAATACATACTCTGATCTATAGTTTCTATACTCCTGTATATTACATATATAGATGCACTAGGTTCTACCCAATTCTATCATTCTGGTGGGCTCTACAGAGTCTAACTATATGTCTCCCAAAGTCGACTTAGCGAAAACTAATCTCTGGTTATTCCTAAGAAGAAAGAATCAAATTCATTCCTCCCAAATAAATCTGTAGATGGATAACATGCTCCGGTTTATACTGTTGCCTTCCAAGTATTTAGGTTCTTAGCTCTTAATAACATGTCTTCTGTCTACCTGATTTTAAGTGACTTGTCCAAAGTCATGTAGTTACAAAAGTGGTCAAAATATAAAATGCCAACAATATAAATGGAGGCAAGCAGGATCTAAAAATTACCTGGCTGAACTGTCCAAGGGAATCTTTTAAAGAAAGAAATATTTTAACATTGTCATGACTTTCAAAGCATTATTAATGTTCAACCAAAGTAAAAAAATAAAATAAAACTATTAGATATGCAAAGATTAAAAATTAACTCACTCTGTTGGTGAGGGTGGGGGTAAAAGAGACATTCCCATAAAATGCTGATGGAAGTGTAAACTGCTACAATTTCTCTGGAGAGTAATCGGAAATAACTGAAAAATGTCCTTTGGCCCAGTGAATCTCCTTGTAGGATTTTTCTTACAGGCATGTTCTCAGATGTGCACAAGAACACTGCAGAGTTGTTTGTAACAACAGACTAGACACAACTTAAATGCTCTTCAAATGGTTGTTAGATACAGAACCCTGTGACACAGGCGAACAGCAGATCACTAACCGGCTATTAAACCAAATGAGCCAGGTATATGGAGTAAGAGAGAATAATCTCTAAAATATACGATTATATCAACAAAGCAAGTGTGCACTGTATACAACCATATGTGATTAAAACAGGGTGGGAGAGGAGAAGGGGGAGACATCAAACACACAAGTTTGTATTTTTGTAGACTATGGAAGAACATAAAAGTTCCAGAAAGCACAAATGTGTCTTTGTCTGGGGTGGGGAACAAAGACACTGGGATTAAGTCAGTGAGGGAAGGAGACATACTCTCTACTTTTGTAAAAATATTAAATCATATTATTAAATATCAGTTACGAATAATAGAAAATATCTTTCATTTCCCTAAAACGATGAATAAATCAACATAGAAAGCCAGAGCTCTTTCAGCTTCATCTTAAAGAATCTGGTGAATGTTACCTTTCCACTCTTCTATTGTGTGTTCCCTTTCATCTAACTGCTTGTCAGGTATCTTTGGTGGTGGCTGAAAAACAAGGCAACAATAATTGAGTCAGTTTATTGGGAGTATATAAATTGTTTACAATTATTTGAAATGTTAGCCAGACTTGGAAAATACATCATTAGGCCAAGATTGATCAATGATCAACACTGATCTTGCCTAGAGAGAACAGTGACAGGAAAAAAGATATTTAACCGTCTTTTTCTTTTCTTCCTGTTTTTGAAATGGTCACATTTTATTTATATCATAGAACTGTGCTATGATTTGGATATAATAAGTTGTTTACAACTAAGTTAAGATGTTTTCCCAAAGTGCTCAACATTCTAGCTCAGCATACAAGGTATCACGGCAAAAAGGCAAGAAACAGTGGGGGGGAACTTTATTTTGTGTAGGAGGTACTTGGAGATGTTCATTCTCTTAAGAAACTTTTCATGCAAAAACAGAAAAACGCCATCATCATTTATTTATATTTTTATTTAAAATTTTAAAATATCCTCCAAACCTAACTTTAATTCTAACTCTAAGGGTACAATATAGTCTTCAAACATTAAAGAAAAGAACTTACAGCTTCTGCTTCAGAAGGATCATACCAGACGTTGATATACGGGTGCTGGAGAGCTTCATCTACAGAAATCCTTTTAGATGCATCAATTACCAGCATTTTAGATAACAAATCCCTTGCCTGACTGGCTGCAAAAATAATGAGACGTTAATGTACACGTATCTCATAAAAGCTTTAAAATTATCAATAAATTTCAGAAACTTGAAATTATCATTTATTAAAAAATGTTTTAAACAGAATAGATTTACTATAAAATTAGGTCATACATATGATTAAAAAATATAAAATCACAAAAAAATAACTAAAAAGAACTAAAACCTCACACTGTTCCATTACCCAGAGACAATGTTATGTCCCATGAGAATATGAATATACCCTCATAAACCCCCTCCACAACCACCCACCTACCCACAATGGAATTAAAGATATATGTTTATAAAAAGTACCTTTAAGTTTATTGTGTTCCGAGTCAGCTGGGAAAAGTACATCAGGGAAGAGTTTCTCAAAGCTATATCCAGCATATTTAGGTCTGTTTTCAACATAAGTCCTTACTGTTGGTTGTAGTTTCTTCATGAATTCAGGACATGGTGTTCCAAGCTGTTCAATAACTTTATTCCACTGATCAATATCTAATATCAAGTAGCTAAGAAAAAATACTGTGTATCTAATGTTCAACATATTAGTCATATCCATATTAAAATAAGAAAATGGCAATTAAGAAATCCTAAGAAAGAATGTGGCAGTTATAAATCTTACAGCCACCTTGCAAAAGGCAATGATTGTAGGTGGACAAAAAGGATCAGTAAACAAGCTTTGTTAACCTTATTTATTATGTGCATGTGTGTGTCTACTAATACTAATTTTATCATAAAAATGGAAGCTTAAATTCTAAATTCTTATATTCTAAATACACAAATTCTAAATACAAATGATAAGTGGTTCAAAGAAAAATGACAATTACTACCCATAAAGACTCTAAATGTAAACTGTACATAATTTTAGAATACAAAATTTGCCTTTCCTTCCAGCTTATCAGAAAATGTGAATGCATTTCCGAGAAGATAGGAAATATTTATTACATGTCCTGCATTTTTTGAGTTTTCTACACTAACAGAAAACCAGTAGCAATGAAAATGATGGCATTTCCTTTTGCCATTCTTTGTTCAGCTTATGTTAGTAAAATTTTTTTAAAGCTCTGAAATTTAAGAAAATGACTCAGTATTTTGGTTAAGGTGTAAGGTTAGAATTCTCTGGTCTCTTTCCTTCCAATCTTTAGCGTTTACACCTCCAACTCCTCCCCGTGGACTAAGACCTAAAACTTTCTTATTGTAACCCAGTGAATATGGTTTTTCCCATTCCTCTTCCTAAAACAATTCTAAGTTTCACTAGCTGATAGACACATAACAGATCACTGTTATTATAAAGATTAGTAGTCATTCAGATGAACAAAAATCATGACCCAAATCTACTCATCACCATGTAAAATTATTACTGCTGAAATTCTCAGATGAAAAGATCAGTATGTTATGTTGAGTAATGAGACAATAACCAAAAGACATAGAACACACAGCACATTAACAAAAAAGGAAGTGGGGAGGACAAAACAAAAGGATGACCAGAAGTAACAGACAATTCCAAAATTCATATTATGTCCTAAGTACTTCCAGACTTACTCAAGTGTATAATTATTAGAAAATTTAATACAAGCCATGACTTTTGATTTAGGTTAAATAAATCAACTCAAAGCCAGCAAATAATTGTGGATAATTAACCTGAGCAGTTTTCAGAATTAACATATGAAACAACAAATAAATTAGGGAAAGGAAAGTCTAAGTCAAATAGCAGGTGGTATTTTGAAAGAGTAATTTAACAATACTTTCTTATTAGGGAGAGACAAAATACATTATACCTGACCAAGCTGAAGTGCTGTCATACATTTTGACCTTTAGAAACTACATTTTAGGCCAAAGATAAGGATACGATCAGTACCTGGGAACAAAACACCACCTTTGATCATTTCTCCCATGATGCACCCAACTGACCAAATGTCAACTGAAAACAAAATGCAATGACATTAACATAAAGATTTTGGTTAAAATAAAAAAAAATATATAAACATTAAAAAAAAAATCACACACACCATGTATACTTCAAAATTATAGAAAGCAGTATAAAATAAAAATGAATGACAGTGAATGTGCTCTAACTACCAGCAGAGACTGTATTTCCTACTGCCAGATGCAGCCTACAAACATTTCAGCTTCGTATCTCAACAATTTTTGAACTATAACAGCCACAAACTTTACGTCTGTTTAAAAAAAACCCACATGTATGAATGTACACTATATTCATTTTCATTAGAGAACATAAGGAAGTTCATCACCTAACTAATTAAACTGCTGCAGCAGCACAAGGATACAGTCCCTTCCTGGAAAGAGGATTTTGTGGCAAACCATTTCTCCCATAATGCACCCCACAGACCATAAATCCACTATATGTTTGCAGCACAAAAGAAGGAAAAGCAAAGCAAAAGGTCGTTAAAATCAAAGAAGCATAATATGACTGCATTATATAAAAACTGCAAAACATCACCAAAAGAAAAAAGTGATTTTAATTTTAGCTAATGGAATAATTTAAAACACAAAATATTTGTCAAAAGGCTTTGATTCACAAAAGCAAATGTGAAGTGTGGCGTTTTAACTACGTATCTAATTTAAAGTGAGAGCTATGCACAGAAATCACATAATTTTAAAAACCTACACATTTTGCCCCTGAAAATTTATTTATAAAATATGAAAAAGAACCAAACACAAATCTTATAAGGCTGAAAATGTACATGAGGTAGCAAAATTTAAAAAATAAAATCTTTGTACTATTTTGAGGTTCAACTGTGCATTATACTCTCTCTTTAAGTCAAATAAAAGAAAAAAGCATGAGCAGAAATAATCTAGTATATTAAAATACTTAACAGAAACAATGTTTCTATGAATAATTACAGTTAAAAAGTTAATCTAAAGCTCTTCAGAAATTTTCAAGTTGGAGTTAATAAATTCGTTTTGAGAGGTGCTATGTTTACTCTGAATTGAAGGTCATTTTTCTCCTTGGCAACACCATGCTGCATTTACTCTACTATTCCAAAAGGAACAAGTGCATAGAGAACGAACAAATAATTTAAAAAACCTAGTAAAAGAAGTATATTTCATGTTTTCCACCTAAAGTGTTTTAAACCCATAGAACCAGAACGCTTTTGGTTTAAGAAGTTGGTTTTGGCTGAATACAGTATGAAATTTCCCACAGATTTATTATCTACAGAGTCTCCTAGTAGACTTACTGACCCTTGCCAACTTTAATTTTTTTCTTTTTTTTTGTTGGCCACACAGCATGCAGGATCTTAGTTCCCTGACCAGGATCAAACCCGTGCCCCCTGCGGTGGAAATGCGGAGTCTTAACCACTGGACCACCAGGGAAGTCCCATGACCCTTGTCAACTTTAAATGAGAGCTCTAGTCAATACTGAAAAGAATCTGCTAGACATAGAAATGGGCAATTTGAGGACCTCCACCTGTTTCATTAAAACTAACCACATACCCTGACATTTTATATCTTTGGGTTTGAAAATCAGACAAAAAGAGTAGGTGCTTGCAGTTTAATACAAGAGGAGAATGAGCAATTTGAAAGGAAAGCTTTAGAAACTTGCATTTGTTTTTGAAGTTTGAAGGCCCCAATTCTCTAATAGCAAAAGAAGAAAAGGGCAGGAATAGATGTTAGAAATATATCCTTTACCAATACAGGAGGACTTGGGAACTTAAAGTCAGTACTTTCTAATACACTCATAAGGAGACTGCCAGTTCATTACAGAATTTTAGGAGCTAGATTAGGAACAAATTTTAGAAATCCTGTGGAACTAAAGTTTCTCTAAAATTTCACATTAAAATACATACAAATCTTTTTATATTTATGGCATAGTTCAACTTTCAAGAATAAAATTTTAGAGGAAAAGTTAACATTCATAAATCAGTTCAGAGAAAAATTTTTTCCAGGGTTTTCATTTTGGCAAAAATCTATGAAAATAATTTTTCCCTGTGGACTTTATAGAGAATAGCAAGCTTTAGTTAAATATTCAGGACACAACTTATGTACATAATCTTAAGAAAAACATCTTAAAACAGATTTCAAAAGCTGCAAGCATGAGGGAAGATATTGTCTGGGTTAATGAAGACTTTCCTCAGAATATGATAAGCCTGATTCATACATAAAGCAAGTTTTACAGTGTCTAACTGCTCAGTCTATTTGGCAGTTTAAATATATTCCATTATCTCACACTTTACAAAAAGCTTTGAGCCGGTTTTCAATAAAAGACATATAAAATAAAGTTGTTAAAACAGGTGGGGGTGGGTGAAAGGTGTTAATAAAAGGCAGAAGTTCTTATGTTTAACCTTGCTGGCTAATGTAGTTATCATAATTAAGCATTACATTTGACTCAGTTTCCTGGGGCCCAAAAAAATTTAAAAAAAAAGGCAATAAGGTAGATCTATATAATTCTTACCTAAGAAAGGAAAGCATGTCAATTCTTTATATGACAGTTATTCTTGGTGCTAATTTCTGGTAGGGAGCTCCCAAGACCACAATTATAAAAGAGAGTGCCACATTATACATTATCTGTGACAATCAATGGTTTTACAGCAAATACAAAAACAATCTTCATGCCGGTCACTTAAAGCAGCAATTCTCAAAAAAAAAAAAAGTCTAATACTAAATCTAACTCACTGGGTTTTACAGGGTATAAGGCAATTTTAGATAAAGAGTAAGACAACAGCATGTTTATTTAAGAACAAAAGAATAGTAGTAAATATTTAAAGTGTTTTTAATGAGCTCAGAAAATTAAGCTAAAATCTTCAGTTCAATGTTATCTTTTATAAAAAAGAATCCCAAAAATTGACTTGGTACAGTTTCCTGATTCAAAGTGAACTGTTGTTTTAGATTCTTTGCTAGAAAAAATGTCTAGGTCCTATTCTAGTAAGTATTTTGGATTAAGTTACCACATTTAAAAAGTTATAGTTTAAGTCAATAAAATCCTGTGTAGACTTATTCATCTCTTAAATGACTGAGATTCAACAAAATTTCTTAAGTATAAATATATGTATATTTATGCATAATTTTTTTAAAATTCACGAACTACATGCCTGATAATGTTCTTCAACCTTGATTCTAATGCTGATACATATAATTGACTATACTCGCACATAATAATGCCATTTCTTTAAGGCTGGACACAAGGTCTTTGATGAAACATTGTTTTCTCTGAAAGGCAACCTTAATTATCCATCAGCTATGCAGAATGGCTTTATTGCAGCCCTTAAAGTTTGCACTACGTGCTACTGCTATTAACTTTAATGTCATGGGATTGGAAACGTGTGCAAATATCATTAATGCAAACTTAAGATTTCTTGAGCCCATGTTAGAATGCTCATTTTCAAGTTACAGGCAAGAAAATGGTATATATTCTGTTACAGGGGCCATGGCAACAAATTCTTTATCTAATGGTGTGTTGATGATTATGTATTTGTATTTAAATAAACAGGGGCCCCAAGTTTTTCCAAACATTTATGACAGAATTTGTAGTTACTTTCAAACTCTTGATAAACATCATTTCATACAGCGATACATTTAACTCTATGCACTTCAATTTAAGTATTTACATAAGAAATCTGATAAACAAAAGCAAATAAATCAGAACAGTATTTCAAGTAAATAGTGTTTGCTGACCGTTTTCTTTGTAGCCCATCCCTAGGATGACCTCAGGTGCTCTGTAGTAGCGAGTCACTACGTAAGGTGTCATCATAAAACTAGTTCCTGCAGTCCTGGCCAGTCCAAAGTCAAGAATCTTCAAAGTGCAGTCTGATTTTACTACTATATTACTGGGCTTTAAGTCCTTCAAAAATAAAAATTAAAAAAATGGCTGCTATAATATAAACAAATATTTTGCAGTCCACAAGTTACAAGATCACTTATAAAACAATTCATGGTTACTGTTCATTTTTCTCACTGTTATCACTGCACAGATTCATCATAATAGGCAAATCTGAGAAATTAGCTTGATGGCATTTTTAATTTATGAATATATACAGTTATTAGAAGTTAGTAATGCTTTATTTGCTAGAAATTATGATTAGCTAGAAACTTTCAATCAAGTGGTGTGAAAGCAATTTGGAAAGGCATCTCAAAGCTCATGTAAGAACTATTACAGTAAAAGTAAGAGAGAATCATAAAGTTAGCATTTATATGCACTTGTATACTAAATTACCAGCTTTTAAAAGATCCCATTTTAAAGTCAAAACAAGCTTTATATAGATACTATATACCAACAATGGGCCATTCTATGTCAACCCAAGCACATGTCACTTGACCTTTCAAGCTGGCAGACGTTCAACTCTAAAGGATCGAAGTCAGTCCTTCCATCACTGATTTCCCACCCGAAATCGTACAAATTTGTTCATAAAATTTTTGACTGCCAGTTGAGGTAGGACACCATTGTCTTGGTGCCACTAATCCATAAAATTACTTGCTGTTGATGCTACCAAATAATGTCTTTGTGAAGAATTTCCCACCTGAACCCAACCTCAAGGAATTCTGTGCTATGATCATTAAAAGGCAGCAGCATAAACACTCATGGCTTCAAGTTCAACCCATGAACTTGTTAGCTCCCATGAATTCTATTATGAACCGAGACCAAAGAAAGCAGGAGTATGATTCACATACATTGAATACCAGTGACTGATGTAACACAAAATAAAGCTGGCCTGAAATAATTACTTTTGTAATGTCTATATCCAGAGAAGCATGTATGCTGTCTTTAGCATATTTTGATATGCAATCATGGATGGGTTAGGCGATATGTAATCTATAGGTTTTATCAAATTAAAAATAGATATCAACAGGCTTATTGAAACAGAAAATGAAAATTTTCATTATTGCTATCCTGTAAATATGTTGTCACTATTTCCAAAATATAGTATCTCTGCAAAGTAACACTGCGTGTTCAAAAATAAATATTATGAGCCTTGATACTATTTCAATGTCTATAGTGTTGGTTAATGATTAATGGCTCTTCATACTACTGCATTCTAGTCTAGAAATAAGATTTCAACCTTAAACACTTTATTTTGGAAAGATTAAGAACAAAATGCAACTTTTAAAAAAATAGACATCTTGTTAAGGAAAAGAAACTGTCAAAAAAGAATATCATCTGAAATTCATCCTTGCATATCAAGATGTACCTTTCTACAGATGTTTAAGTTGCATTGCTATCTATACCTGTGAAGAATAACTGAACTTGTATGAATGTGTGACAGAAGTAGTGGACTAACAATATTCCACCTTCTCTCCCACATTTTTCCAGCCTGTGATTAATTCTAGTCAATGGGATGTGAGTGGGAATCAAGAATAGAAGGGCCAGTGCATAACATCCTTTTGTCTCTTGCCCTGCTTTGGTGACTAGTAACATTCTAGATATTGAGCTGCTGAGCATCTATGTATGGCAGAGTCCTCACCCCACTAGGACCTGTACTGGACACATACTGTGGGAGATAAACCTTGGTTGTGTTAAGCCACTGAAAACTCAAGTGTTTATCTGTTAATAACCTAGTTGTGATATTGTGACTTATAATAAGAAAACCATATTTGGTCATTGTCCCAATTACTGGCACAGAGCTCCTAGAACCCTTGGAATTTCCTAAGTGATACGAGCAATAAAGGTGAAAGGAGTGCTTTTTGTTATTCATAAGAAGTACCTTTCAACTACACCAGAGTTGACTTAATGAGGTTACTTTTGGAAAGTTCCAAAGGATGAGGCTGGTTGCCAGGGAACCAACAAAATAATTAGAGTGTTGAAACTTTCAGTCCCACAGGCCCCCAGACCACCTGGGAGGGGAGAGGGGCTAGAGACTGAGTTCGATCTCCAATGGCCAAAGATTTAATCAATCACGTCTATGTAATGAAGCCTCCATTAAAAACCCAAAAGGACTGGTACCGAGAGCTTCCGGTAAACACATGGAGGTGCTGGGAGAGTGGTGCACCCAGAGAGGGCTCGGAAGCTCCGTGCGCCTTCCCACATACTTTGCCTTATGCATCTCTCCATTTGGCTGTTCCTGAGTTACATCCTTTGTGATTAACCAGTAATCCAGAAAGTAAAATGTTTTCCTGAGTTCTATTAGGCACTCTAGCAAATTAACTGAATCTGAGGAGGGGGTTGTGGGAACCTCCAAATTATAGCCTGGGATTATGATTGGCATTTGAAGTTGGGGCAGTCTTGTGGGACTAAGCCCTTAACCTGGAGGATCTGAGGCTATTTCCAGGTAGATAGTGTCTACCTGGAATTGAGTAAAATTGTAGAATACCCAGGCTGGTGTCCAGAGAATCTGAGGACTGTTTGGTGTGGGAAAAACTACCTCACATCTGGTGTGAGAAGCATTATGGTAGTAGTGTGAGAGTAAAAGAGACACCTAAGAATGTTTTCCGTTATACTAGTCTATTCTGACTAACACTGAAATTGATGACAGGAGTACAGTGTTACTATTATAAACACAGGATCATAGCTTAGTAGTTGAGCAGCAGGCAGCAGGGAAACTAATATCAAAGGTTGGAAAGGTGATCCAGGTTATAGAGTAGCAAGACATTTCATGACACTGTCACCTACAATAACTTGGAAGGCACAGCACTTGCATAATGAACTTGAGCTCTAGAACAGGGGTTGGCAAATTAATGCCTGCCTGTTTTTGTGAAGAAAGTTTTATCAGAACACAGTCACACTCTCATTACCTACTGTCTATGGCTGCTTTTGTGTTACTATGATAAAGTTGAGCAGCTGTAACAGAGACTGTATCTTATCATCTGCAAAACCTAAGATATATACTATCTGGACTTGCCTTTAGAAAAAAAGTCTGCTGACCCCTGCTCTAGAAGGAGATTGAAAAGCAAAACTTTAGTAGTGGGTATAGGTGGCTATTGGCTACAAATCAAAGAATTGGCCACTTCACAAGAAGAAATAAAAGGGAACAGAATCTAGAATTTCAAGGCCTTGCCATTCTGGGAAAGCTAAATGCTACTAGACCTTTCAAAAAGAAAAAAAAAGAAAAAATAGTGGGTTGCTCAGCAAATATCTCCGCCTCCTAACCCAATATACTTCTTCACCTTATCGATGGGCCTACAGTAATTCTGGCCAATGGAATGTGAGGAAATGTGATGTTCATCAAATCTGAAGAGAAGTTTTAGATGTGCTTGACTGATTGAGCTTGGCTCTTGCCCTTCTTTCACCACGAGAAAAGGATGTGCCCCAGGGAGGCACTCCTTCAGCCTGGATGCTAAAACCTGGACATGAAACAAACCCTGAACCTGATCCCATGATCTGGAGCAGTGCCACACAGCCAACCTGCAGACCCCTGAGCAAGCAATAAATGTTGTTGTAAGCCACTGATATCTTGAATTTGTTTCTAATGCACTATTTTCACATAACAATTCTGAAAGCCTTTGATGGAAGAAGACCTGAAAAATCTTTCAATTGATGAAAATACCTCAGACTTGCCAACAGAGGCCTAAAAACATAAAGGCAGACATTAAGTCCAAGAATATAGAGCCAGTGAGCTACCAGATGTGCTTTGAAAAGAACTGTAATTAAAAACGTAAGAAGTCTCCTGAGTTTCTAAGAGAGATGTACCATTTAAAAAAAAAGAACTCCTTAAGGCTGTGACTGTTCTAGCCTTAAAACAATGGTTCTCAAATCAGGGCAATTTTGTTCCCAGGGGATATTTGGCAATGTCTAAAGACATTTTTGGTTGTCACAATTGGGGAGTACTACTGGCATCTCATGGGTAAAGGCCAGGAATGCTGCTAAACTTTCTACAATGTACAGGACAGCCCCTCAAAAGAAAGAATTATTCATCCAAAATGTCAATAGTGTCCAGGTTAAGGACTGTCTTAAAGTGACACTTGGGCCTCCAATCTTTAACAGATAGGAGTGAAACAGGGGCAGCCCCCAATGAGAACACACTTTCCAATACCCACTTCAGATATACTCAAGAAGGCTAGCAGAAAAGACTCTCCACAGGGTGGAGCCAGGTACCACAGAGAAGAGTGGACAGAGTACTCCTTGCAGAGATCAGATTCAGGGCCTAATCAAGGAGTAGGCTTCCCCACCACAAGGGCAAAAGAACGCTAACAATATCTACACAACAGAATTACAAATTACAAATAAATAACGACTGCATTTTTCAATTTCCCAAATGGGATTGTTTATTGTAGTTACCCTGACCCTGTTTGACCACCATATCTAGGGAATGGGGGGAGGGGGAGGAGATGCAAGTGACCAGATAATTTGGTCATTTTAGTTCTAATATTTCTGG